>NC_051311.1:17722910-18025941 GCF_015220235.1 Choloepus didactylus
TTCTTCAGAGACTCACTTTGCACAGGGTTAAAGTTAACAGATAATGCCAGGAGGAGAGAGAGGGGGGACAAAAACCAGAATGGGTTTTGCATGATGCAATGGTTCCCTCTTATGCCTCTTACATGGCAACAGCAGAGTAAATAGAAGCTGTCTGACCCAGAAATCAGTGCTTTACTGACATAGGGATGTTTTAATGAGACCCATGTTAGGGCTTCAAACACAGACTTCAAGGAACCGAACTCCATGAGAATCCCAGGATGCTCTGTATCCATGAGTATGTTTTGGGATAAGCACTCTGAGATCCTTTCAAAGATTTACAGTCATAGGTTTTGATATCTTAAAAAATAATAAAGGGAGTCCATGTTCTTCAATGAATACTGAAAGTTTGAAACCTCTATAGCAGGCATATTAGAACTTTCCCTAAGAATTTAAATGTCCTCAATTTTTTAAACTTTCAGAAATATGCTTGTCTGACATATATGAATATTATGACCAAAGGGACAAAGTAATATTATTTGATAACCATTTTGATGCAAACTAAATTTCCACATATGATATTTTGACCAGGAAAAAAATGTAAAACAAAGCAAACTTTAACTCTGTCATTTTAAATTAACAAGAAGGAGAAAGAAATTACATCAGATTTTCTTTCTACTTTGGTAACTTAAGAATCCCTTATTTCTTTAAATCCCATTTCTTGGGTTAAGAGATGAACAACTTACGAATGCACTGGTTATTTTAATGAGAAACAAACTTCATTTCACCGGAAACATTTTCTCTTCAAAAATCTAGCAGAATATTTAGTCAGAAGATTATTTGGTTATGAGAGCCCAAAGGTTTGAGTATTACTTAACTTCTTTCCACATTATGCTATTAAATATTCTAGAAATGAAAGACAGGCAGGACTGACCTAGAGACTTCATCAGCACCACTAATAGAGTTTGGGCGAGGAAGAGAAGTGTTCCAAGAAGCAAAGCTCAGAGTTGATTCTGTCCTTTGTGAGATAACTGATATTAAAATTAATGTTAAATATTAATGTGTGGCACAGGAAACTATCATGGAAGTAAAAATTTGACATATTTTATGAATAGGGAAGATATTCTTCAATTTAGATTTCCTAATCAAAAGCAAAGAAACTAGATTCAGACAGACAGGGGTTCAAGCCTTGGCTGCACCCCTTATTAGCTATGGGATCAAGGATGAGACACATCTTTAAGTCTCTGTATAACTGTATACTGTAAAGTGGTTTTTAAAAAAAATACCCACTTTATAGGGATGCTGTGAAAACTAAATGAGGAAATGCACGCAAATTCTTGCGAGAGAAAGCACTTAATAAATGTTAGCTATTATTAGTTATCATTAACATTATTATTTTTATCACAAAGTTGTGGTAACGATAAAACTGTATCAGGTAAGATGTTTATAGACAGAAGACCAAAATAGATACCCGGTTTGATCATCAGTTATATGTAAACTTCATCCTTAGTAAGCCAAAATCCTACCTTGTTAAAGATTAGATTAACTGAATTCCTAAGAAATATTTTTCTAAAATTATTCATATATTCTAAAGGTAGAAAGGTTTTTTTAGGATTAATATCAAAATGCGAACATCTGCATGATAATGTCTGTGTAGGGTGCTGAACTCAAGGCCAGAACTAAGCATTTCCCAACATGTAACATATGAAAACATCTCATACATCTCTGTGACCACAATCACTGTAGCAATGAGCTGTGTATGTGTGGGGTGGGGTTACACGTGTGTGTGAGCGTGTGTGTGTATGTGTTGCAGATTTTTATTTCATTTCTCTGTTCAGTAAGGTTTGTAGTTTAATCCCTGGGTGACATGTAACAGAACTGCCCTTTCATGGTTGAATCAGCCCACATATATGTATGAGAATGTCAGGTGAGGGGGCCAGTGGAGACAGAACTGGGGACCCCGCCTTCTGCATGGGAAACATGACAGCCCCTGGGACATCCAGAACAGCTCAAGTCGTCACAGCTCTTCTATACAGAAGGCAAGAAATACCCAGTGGTACAAAAGTGGAAATAATTTATCATTCTCTCTTGACTGACATAATAGATATTAATTGCCACAACCTTGCTACCTGTGAAGGTGCTTTAACTGAGAAGCGGAGTGAGCTGCGCCTCTGTGCCTGGACTGGAAGACACTGGCCACACCACTGCCCACACAGCACAGCTTGAACTTGTCTCCCAGAAAATATGGTGTCCTGGGTTGAGCTCACCCATCTGATTTCTGGGAAAACTTGAATTCACAGTGGCCACTGAGGAATACAGACCATGTCTTTCTGATCTGAGTTTTCAATGTAGTGTCATGGTGAGGAGCATGGCATCACTGTCTGCTGTGACCAACTGCCCCGTCCCATATTAGGGGAAGGTGACAATGGATGGTTTCTTACCTGCTGGTCTAGGTGGCATTTACCAAAAGGAAGGGGAGGGAAGTTATATTTAATGGGACGAGTATGTGTGGGGAACTGCATTAAGCTGTGCTTGTGGGTTACCTCATTTAATCACTTCTACTTCACAGGGTGGTCATGAGAATTGAGAACAGATGTCAACTGAGAATTCACAAATGTTTGTTCTGTTCTCTTGGCCCTTAATTCTTACATTTCTCTGAGGTCAGTGTAATCATCACCAACCGACAGATGCAGAAACAGGTCTCGGGTCAGAAAGACCTGAAGTGGCTGAGTGAGGATTTAGGTCCAGCTCTGGTCCATCTCACCTCAAAGCCCAGGCATGGTCTCTCCTCTCTGCCAAGTCACCTCCTACAAAGGATGTTTTTCCTCTTTATGATGTGGGGAAATGACTATACATGTGGGATGCTCAGAATCTGGGGAGGGCGTTAGCAGAGAAGACAGAGGACAAAGGCAAAGCAGGGGGAAAAACAAAACAGAGGAAGAAATTTAAAAAAATTTCAGGAAAAAAGTTCCAGTTGGAAAATTGAGTCGAGACATCTCTCCATTGCACCAAGAGCCTCCTTCTCAATAAGCATTTCCACTCTTTCTTTTTACTTATCCCAATGCTCCTCAAACGGCTCCTGCTGCCAGGAATTATGGGCTACTGTGTTTCCATCTTACCATTAATAAAAAGGGCCATTTTGGGTATACCATGTAAGATGTTATTTACTTCGAAGCCGACAGTGACGTAGTCTATCTTTGCAATTTTTGCCCATATATTTTTTTCTGATTTCTCCCCATTCTTATGTCATCTATTTAAGAGTACTCCAATCACTGTCCTCCTAACTTAATTTATGATACTATCAGATGAGTCATATTGGGAAATCCCACACTCATAACTATTACTCCCTTTCCCCCACCTCCAAGCTTTTATTTGCTATGTTACCACAGCTTTGCCAATATATATCTTAAAAATATCTCAAATAAACTTCTCATGTCTGAATTCAAAGCCCTATTATCTAGGTCCATTCTTCTTGATCTTGTGGCTGTCAAGGCCTCCCCAAACAGGCTTCCACCTTTCAAATTCACATTTTTCTAGCCTGATCCCTGACGGCAACCTCTTCGAACCAACACTAGCATCATTACTTTGTTTTCTGCTTTCTCTTCCCACCTTTCTTGCCTCATTCCACAGTCAGAATACTATACTGGCTACGAGGGCTATAAAGACATTCAGAACAAGGGCCCCCCTTAGGGAAATAACTCCTGAGGTGTAACCCCTCATGCAGCAGGGAACAAGGAGAAGGTTGGCTGTAGAGTTCAGAGGGTGAGCTGGGATGGATGGTGGAGGTAAGGCTGAGGCTGTGGGATGAGATTACAGACGGAAGCCCCTTGGCTTGTTGTATGATGTTTGGATGTGATTCCTTAGGCAGGGGTGGGGCTGGGTAGGGAGGAGGCTAAGAAAGGCTGAAGATGAATCAGGAGTGTGATCTGGTCAGAATACCCTCCTATTGAAGATGGACTGGAGTAGAGAGAAACTCGTGAATAAAAACCAGTTAGGAGGTCTTATGACAGTCCAGGAATGAACAACTAAAGAGACAATGGCAATTAAATGTAACACATGATCTTGGCCTGGATCAAATAATGGTGGAGAAAAGGCCCAAAAGGATATTATTGAGACACATGAAAAAAATTGGAATATAGACTGTGCCAGTTTGGATGTATTATGTCCCCCAAAACACCATGTTCTTTGATGCAACTTTGTGGGGGCAAATGTATTAGCTTTGATTAGGTTGGAATCCTTTGATTGACTGTTTCTGTGGAGATATGACTCAATCAACTGCGGGCGATAACCATGGAGGTGTTATCCCACCCATTCAGGGAGGGTCTTAATTGAATAACTGGAGTCCTATAAAAGTGTCCAGAGACAGAAGGAAGTGCTGCAGCTTAAAGAAACATTTTGAAGATGGCTGTTGAAAGCTGAAACTGACATTTTGGAGAACACCATTTTGAAACTCAACCTGGCAGCAAGCAGATGCCAACCATGTGCCTTCCCAGCTAACAGAGGTTTCCAGGATGCCAGTAGCCTTTCTCCAGTGAAGGTACCCTATTGTTGATGCCTTACCTTGGACACTTTATGGCCTTAAGACTGTAACTTTGTAATCAATAAACACCCTTCATAAAAGCCAGTCCATTTCTGATATTTTGCATTCTGGCAGCATTGCTAACTGGAACACAGACCCTCTTTGTTCTTTATTTCAATGTTACCATTCTTGAACTTGATAACTGTACTTAAGGTGATTACATGAGTGAATATCCTTGTTCTTAGGAAATGTACATGGAAGTATTATGTATACACAACCTACTATCAAATGTTTAGAAGATGGATGGATGGATAGATAGATACAGTGATACAGCATATGTGGAAAAATGTTGAAATTGGTGGATCTGGGGATCTGGGGTAGGGAGTATGTTGGAGTTCTCTGAATGAGTCTTGTATTCATTTTGCCACTGTCCTAAAGGTTTGAAATTATTTAAAATAAAAAATCCAGAAAAGAGGTGCCTCATCTTCATCAACACTTCCACCAAATTTCAGGCTCATAAAAATTATCAGAACATTCTTCTTGGAAGCCCCTTCATCTACAGTGTCTTTTTCCTCCAATTCCACTCCTAAAATCTTCTTAAATCAACTTAAAATGTCATTGGCTTCTCGTTGTTCTTCTCACTCCTTAGGCCTTTAAGAAGTCCTCCCAGATCTTCTATCAGACAAATCAACTCTCTACCACATTGTCATTCTCTTATTCCACTCAGGTCTAGAAAAACCTATCGGCTTACCTTGACTCAATTCATTGATTAAATAAATGCTAACTGAGGGTCTAAGTGCATTGTCCTGTGTTAGGTTGTTTGGAGGATGTAAAGATAAACGAGAGAGCCCTCAAAAGGTTTACAATCTTGTGGTAGAGATAAGATGGTTCATAAACAGCAGGCATAAAGGGAAGGCATCAGCCACTCAGAGCAGAGGCCATGAAGCAGCCAACACTGCTGCTCATTTTATGACTGTTTAATTTGATGAGGATAAACCATTGACTGTGTTCTGTTACACATTTTTCAATTTATTTTGATTTTTTTCCAGGGTTATTGTTCATGCTAATTTTTATATGTGGGCTCTTTTGATTAAGTAGAGTGCCTTAATTTATAGCTCTTCAGGGTCCACAGATTGGAAGTGGGTGGGTATTTGTGATTTCAGAAAGGCATAATTAAGCACTGCCATTATTAATCTGTTGATACATCCAATTCTTATGAAAGAATTCAATAATTCTTCCTTCCACATTATCAATGACAAGTTAAACTGACTATAAAGACCCTCTTAGATTCCTGGGATGTGGGACTGGTGGTACCTGTTTCTGTGCACATGAGAGTAGAACAGCTCATGAACCTCCTATTTGTCGTTCCTTCCAACTGATGCCACCACTGTATTTTGGCAAATGGGGAAAAAATGTTGTTGCTTATATCAAGCTTGTCAATGTATAATGAACATCTGAAAGTGTTGTATGGGGGTCTTCAACAACTCTTTCTCAAGAGACGTAGAAACTCAGATGGTAACATTTTGAAGATAATTGAACACTTTACAAGTCAAGAGTTTTCAGTAAGGGAAGACCACAAGATGAGTTTTTAGTACTTCAAAGCATCTAGGTCCCTGAAAAACCTAAAATGGTCAGACACGGTTTCCTTTAAGGGCCAGACTTCATCAGGAACTTAATGCACCAGCTTTGCTAATGGATGTCATATTAGCATTAATTGTAATGGTCCATTTTACTTATTAGGTCCCTCTCGCCTACTGGCATTCCAGGCACCTTACATAAATCCTGCAATAAAACCAATTAAAATCACATTAAAAGATAAAACTTAAAACTCTGCCAGTAAAATGCTAAATACATTTTAAATACATTCATTTTGCATCACTCTTGGAAGGTATAAAATGAAAAGAATAGTGTGCATGTTGCAAAGTATTACTAAGGGCAGTACTAATCTTGGGAGGTCAATCTGGAAAACACAATTAAATTAGGAAAATGTGCCCAGGCTTGTCAAATTTCCCAGGCCTGGTTTCCATCAATACTGTATTTAAAAGCGTTCCTAGGTTTTATATTAAAATCTGTTTCTACCGACAATAAGGTAGGGGAGATATTTCTGAGATAAATATGTATTGAAAAATACATAAAATATCATGATAGGCAATCTGAAATGTCACTTTCAAAAATCTCTCTTGTTATCCAATTCCTAGCACATATGTCTCACTGGAAAGCATGGAATTTGCTCTGTGAACATCTCTTACAGAACTAAGGACTTGTACTATAAGCATGAAACTTAGGAACAACGTGTGTGAACAGACCTAAAGAGCTGACCCATCAAGAATTTTGAAGAATCCCAACTCCATGGATTATAAAAATGCCTTTTTGTTACACTCTTTAAAATTATGTGAACATAGGCTCAACTTCTATCTTTCTGTGAAATGTTTGAAGCAAGGTAAGCGGTAAGAATCGTCTAAGATATCAATGTACAGCCAGCATGACTGTCATTTAGCTAGAGATGGGGTCACTTTACTGGGGTGTCTTCTTAGTCCAAGCAGAGACCGTCTTAAAGTATGGCACCGAGAAACTGGACACAGCCTTTTAAAACAAGACTGTCTAGTAAATCCATTGAAGCCCCCATTCAGATCACAACACTTGCTGTCTAAGAAGGCAGCTTTTTCCTGTTTGATTTGACCTTATACAACTAAATGAATTAATGCCTGTTAACAGTACCTGTACGCAGTAAGTACTCAATAGGGCTAGCTATTTCAAAGAATAAATAAGAGTTTTTGCATTAAAAAAAAAAAAAAAAGGAATAGCCTAAGGAAAGCCTATTTCCTTTCATCAAAAAAAAAAAAAAAAAAAAAATCAAGAAAATGAAAATAAATTATATTCACAATTACATGAGGGCTTAGTAAAGGAGTATATTTAAAAACGATACCCAAATTACCTGCATCCAAAAACTCAAATAATTTTCATTGAGTGGTGATGTTTTTGCTTCTCATTATGCTTTACTGTATTCTCTGTTGTTGTTGTTTCTTGTCGTTTTGCATTAAAGACATAGTAGTTATTTAGAAAAATTATTACTCTTTAGAAGCAAATGAGTGGGTATTAGAAATAAAAATAAGGTAGTTGATGGAATCTATATGATTAGTTCCAGAAAAAAAAGAAAACATAAATGCTCAATTCAAATGGTTGACATTTATTTCTTACATCAACTGCATCTCCTCATTTAGACAAAGCTGATGGTCAAGATGGCTCCACAACATTCTCAATTCAATATCTTTATGCAAATATTTAAGAAACAGGCATGAAATTGAGCAAGTGGGATACACAGCTATCACAATAAGCATTCATAATGCTATTTTTACTACTACCTGCAGAGAATAACACTGGATGATCTCTGGAAATTTTATAAATGGAACACTGTCAAATTTATAAGCAACATTTTAGACAGCAAATATGTTGCTTGGGTTTTAGCAGCCTTAAACACTGCAAGCAGCTTAACCTTATCTCCCAGTGCCACTGCCTTCCTGGAGTAATTGATGCTCGGAGTCCCCAATTTCACATAAACCAGGCCACTATGTTATTGTATACAGCAATCTGACTGCTGGCAGAGACAGGAAACTGCACTGAACCCAGATCAATAGACATGTCAACAGTAAGCTGCTTAATCTAATTCAGCCTATCTCATCTCAGAGCACAGAGTTTGCAATTTTGCTGTTGGGTCCTTCTGGCAGGAAATGGTTTGGAAAGTTTAGTCTTAAGAAGTTTAAGTGATATGCTTATCTGTTAGGCTCTTGAATGTTTATTCAGCAGAATAGTTGCTTTAAATGTTTTATAAATGACAGCAATGTAAACAAGGCATGTCTAGGTTTCCTCACATGTGAAGACTATAATGGTGATTTCCTTGACTATGGTCAGAGAGATTAACACTACAACCAATTACACTTTAGAGTAAATTGCTTTGGTTCCCATGTTCCGAGCTAAGGTCAGCTTTAAACTCTATCCTCACCCCCATTCAATGCCATTCTTCTGGGAGAAAGAAACTCTCCATTTTAAATAAATATTTGTCTCTTCTTTAACTATCTACTAGACAAATGACTTCTTTATGTAGAATGAATGCCCCAATGAAGGCCCATTGAAGTATCATACCTGTTCCTCAGAATAGTGTGGCGATAAGAAATGGTGGGCTGGAGGAAGGCAACTATTTCTGGCATCAAGCATTCAAGTCTAAAATCCATTCACTCTGGCCCAGGCTGGGGTTAGCCCCACCACTCCCAGCAAAGGCAGAGCTAGCTACTGTCATCACCCGGAGGATGTGATTGCTAACTCTCCTACACTGCTGGCAGTTCTGGTGCAAGTTGTCCTTTAATTATCAAAAGAGGAAGGGCACCGATCATTTTCACACTTGTGAAAACGCTATGTTTATGCAAGTCCCGATACTTTCAAGGAACAATTCATTGTCACTGTCTTTCTTAAAATGACCTTTAACAGAGCTGTAACACGTGATGCAATCCCACTTCACACATAGAGACACTGGTTGGGGGGGCACCCCACCTAAGATCACATATCAACTTAGAGTTATAGATGGGCATGATGGCTAATTTCATGTGTCAACTTGGCTAGGTTATGGTGTCCACTTGTTTGGTCAAGCAAGCAGTGGCCTGATTCTTACTGTGATGGTATTTTGTAGATGGATTGGCATCTACAGTCAGTTGATGGCATCTAAGGCTGATTGCATCTACAAGCAACAAAGAAATTGCCCTCAGTAGGAGGGGCGTCTCCTCATCCATTCAGCTGGAGGCCTAAAAGACAGAACTGACCATTTCAGAAGTCAGAAAGTAGAACCTCTGCCTCTTTTTCAGCCAGCCAGCTTCTCAATCACCTTCACTGAAGTCTCCAGTTTGTGGCCTGCCCTATGGAATTTGGATTTGCCAATCTCCACAGTCTCATGAGCCAGCTTCTATAATAAATATCTTTATTATATGTGTACATATCCTGTCGGTTCTGTTCCTCTGGAGAACCCTGACTGATACAATGCCCACCGAGCCATACCTTTGGTGTGTGCTCCAGACAACACAGTGAATGAGATAAAGCTTTGTAACAATACAGCCCTGTGCAGTATTAACTGTTAGATGGAATAATAAGGGATTTAGAGTCATTCACATATTATTGTGTTCCAAGGGCAGGATACTTTTGAATTGGATTTTCATTCAACTCATACTTATGGAATTGCTACCATATGCCAGGCTTTGTGCTCCATTCTAGGGATACAACGGTGAACCAGACAGGAGGGCCCCTCTCTCTGGGTTCATACTGTAAAGAGGGAGGTAGACAGGGAATAGGTCAATAAATAAATAATCTACTTTCAGAGACTGGCAAGTGCTTTAAAGAATACAATAGTGTGAGGTAATGAGGAGTGTGTGTGTGTATATGGGGGGGGGGGGGTGTGTGGATCGACCACACTGGATGGCCAAAGACAGCCTCTGTGAAGAAGTGATGTTTGGGTCCAGGCTTGCAATCAATGCCACATACAACATCTGCATTTCACAGATACTCTCCTGCACATCCCTATATCCCTGAAGCGTTACCGAGTGAGGAAATTGAAGAAAAGGAAAGAATATCATCCATAATTTACTGCTGGTCTTTTTAGGTTCAAACACTTGTTTCTAAACTATGGTCTGAATCTCAGGATTTCACAACCCAGTAGAACTCTATTCTAGTAATTTCTATAGAAGGGACATATTTATCTTTACCTTCTTAGTATTAAGGCCTGGCACACAGTACCACATTTAAATGCTCTGTCATTATTTGTTGAATGGATAAATTAATGAATAGAACCAAAAAAAAAATCTCATGGACTTCTATTAACTAACTATCAAAAAAACAAACTACACATTACCACCCAGAAGACAGCAGTCAATAGCAAACATTTAAAGCTAACTAGCATCCTGACACCCCCTCCCAAGCATCCTTTACAAAGACACTCAACTCTGAAATGCTAGGACTCTCCACATACCCACTGAGGCTGTCTCTACTCATAGCAAATCACTGGTGCCCATGGGAAGACTGGGATTCCAGGTTGAAGGAGGACTCTGGAGCTATCTGCTGCTGCCCACCCTCAGCACAGCACAGAGATAGCTGAGAAATAGAGAGGTGCGAGTTTGGAGAGAAATACTCTGCCATTTGAGGCAGGTCTCCAAATTTTTGAAGGTTTTTAAACTGTTGTGCAGGTTTGAATCTATTCTGTCCCCCACAGAAGCCATGTCCTTCAATGCAGTCTTGTAGGGGCAGACTTCTTATTCTTTTGTTTAGGGTGGGACCTTTTGATTGGGTTGTTTCCATGGAGATGTGAACCACCCAACTGTAGGTGGGACCGTTTGATTGGATCATTTCTGCAGATGTGCGGCCCTGCCAATCCAGTGGTTGGTTCACTGGAGTCCTTTGAGAGGGCTCATGGCGAGAGGGAGCTCAGGGAAGCAGGGAGAGACATTTTGGAGAGAGGCTGTGATGTGTGGTTTGGAGTTTGCCCCCAGAGAAGCTGGGAGAGGAATTCCAGTTGCTCAGAGAGAAACACCCCAGGAGAACCAAGCACAGAGCTGAGAGAAGCTAAGAGAGACAGAAGCCCAGAGACATTTTGGAGAAAACCATTTTGAAACACAACCCGGGACCAAAGGACCAGAAGACACCAGCCACGTGCCTTCCCAGCTGACAGAGGTGTTCCAAATGCCATCTGCCTTTCTTCAGTGAAGGTATCCTCTTGTTGATGCCTTAGTTTGGACACTTTTATGGCCTTAGAACTGTAAATTTGTAACCTAATAAATCCCCTTTATAAAAGCCAATCTGTTTCTGCTATTTTGCATAACAGCAGCTTTTGCAAACCAGAACAACTGTTATTATAAAGAAAACAATGAAGATAAAAGAGGAGGAAGAAAGATAGAGAAATAAGTGGTGGATGGAGAGATAGATTGGAAGGAGAAGGGCATGGCGGAGGGATGACAGTGACATGGAGGGCATGGAATGCAGAAGGAGAAAGGAGAAGAAGGGTAAACAAGTGATTCATTCTGTGACCAGTGGCATCTGAGAATGACAGACCTGAAAGATATTTTAAGATGGGGTCTGCTTTTGGAAATTAATTAAGGGTTCTTCTGCTCGAACTCAACCACTTAAACATTTTCCAAGGCAACACATCAAATATGGTTGAAAGGGGAGCCTACAGAATAGTGGAAGCATCCAAGAAATTTCCAACTGAAAGACCTAAGAGTTCAACCCAAAAAAATAAAATCAATTTCAGTGCCCAGTACTAAGAGCACTGGGAAATAATGATTAGGGATGCTAATTTAATTCAATAAGACTGGATCAAGCGTCCAAAGTGTGGAAGGCAGAACTGCAAGGGTAGGCGGGAGTGGTGAAGGGAACGTGTGAACAGCCTTGTTCTCAAATTTCTGTCTTCAGGTCTACCTTACACTGATACACAAGATTAATATATCAAGTGCCTGTCCATTGGTGATAAAATAGTAACTAGTTAAATAATGGAGCACTAAAGCTAAAGAGTTCTGCTTAACTAGTAAGTGCCTGAATTATTTCATAATGTTAAGATGGATATTTGTCAGAATTTCACATATTTAACATTGTTTTTATTAATCTAAAAACTGGTGCAAACTAGGGTTAACAGTGGCAAACTTTTTTTCTTTCTTACAGTAAGCACTTAGAGTAACACCCCAAAACCAGATACTAGAGATACCAGCAGCAATAGTATTAAAAAGAAACAAAACTTTGAATGGAGCCCCTCACAACCTTGAGTGAGTCTTTATCCAACTCCAAAGGATATCAGTAGGAAAATTCATGAATTGAGTATCAAAAACACAAGGCGGGGACCTAACAACAGATAACACAGAGACCAACATTGCCAAGTGTGTGTGCACTTGGACCTGTGTTATAATAATACAATAAGCCACCTGGCAGGAAGTGCTAGTCTCATTTCTAATAGATAAGGAAACTGAGGCTAAGAGGTTAAATAGTTTCTCAAGATCACACAACTGGTAAGCGTCAGACTCAGGATTCTGATTGTGATTCTAAAGCCCAAGCCCTTTCCACAGTCCTTCAGGTCATTCCCGTATGGCTGCCCATGTTGTGCACTGCATAAACGTGCCATGATTAAGTGGGCACTGGTCACATTACAGACAATGTCAAACTGTAATCTGTGATAACAGTTTTCTGGTGGGTGACAAGAAGTGTCTCATTTTAATAAAATGCTCCAAGGAGAGGAAACAACATGGAAGAAGGAGTGCCTTTTTCTAACTCGTACAAAGTGCTGTGTTGGCTGATGGAGGCCCTGACGACAGGTGTATCAGATTCAGAAAGTGCGGGAGCAAGACTGGAGCATGGAGCAGGGTATCACTCGAGAGAGCTTTAGTGGCCTGCCCAGGCTCTCACTCCACTTCAGATCTCCAGATCATGGGCTCTGAGGTCCACCATCAACACCAAATAAGCCATTTGAATGATCACAAAAGGAAACCACGCTGCTGGGCCAAAAGTAGCTGTAACATTCACAGGCCTAATGCAGGAGCAAGAGACTGCTTTAAAAACTCACGTTAAAAAATCAAAATCCATCGGAGCTTTACAAATTATTAATTCCCTTTTTCAGTTGGTCTGCACAAATTTAAAACATTGAAAACAAAAGGAAATACTCTAGTAACCTTTCCTCTACATTTAAAAATAATCTTAGACTCCCCCGTTCTTCAAGGTTAATCAAAAAATGCAATCCTAGGAGGCTTATCTCCTATTTGGCAGGGAGAATTATAGCAGGAGGGGAGCGTTGCACAATGGAGTAGGAAAAACAAAATTTTGACAATCTCCATTAGCAGAAATAAAATAGGAATTCTAAAAAAACAATTTGTTCCATTTATTCCCATACATATTCTTAATTAAAGGCGAGGAAGAACCCCAAAGAAATATGCCATTAGCTCTTTCACTTTAGCTGGAATATGTACCCCCTCCCTCCTAATCATGAGACAAAGTGCACCTTTTTGCACCTGGTGATTTCCTATGCAATGGCGTAGTATAATATTCAACAGGGATTGTTTTAATAGGGCTGGTGATGAGATCTGGGTGAAAAATCTCCCAGTTAATTTAGGAGGCCTCCTGAGATGTTAAAATTCTAGTTTGCAGGTGTTTTAAAGTTCCTTGCCAATCATGACCCCAGCCTGCCCCCTAGTTTTGACATTCAGTTTTAAATATCATCTGTAAATCTCTTACTCAATTTGTCCCCATCAAAAACCATTTCTAATCTCTCCTTGCCTCTATGCCAGTCTGTCTCCTTTGATTTGCCCAATACTAACTAAGATGTTATTAAATTAATAATATGGCACTATTATAATTCATAAATTTTGAAAGCAAGCCTCCATAGAATTTTAAACCCTAAGATCTTTCCAATCAAAAGGCCAAGCAACCTCAAATGGCCAGAATCGAATCGAACAGCTGCTGTTGTTCCTTGACCTTTTTGTTTAACAAATGCATCAGTTCCTTGAAACTGTACTCAGATAAATGACTTGCAAATTAAAAGAAACATTTTTATGATTCACTGCAGTAGCTTGCTTTTTGGGATACAAGGTTAAAAGTGAACAGTAAACCTTTTAAGGTTATTGAAGCTAAATTATTAACACTGTGTTTAACCTTCCTTTTGTCCTCCTCATGGCATTCTCCCTGATTACCCACTGCAACTCCACTCCTACAAGTTGTAAATCAGATGAAAAATCTTTAAAGTACAAAAACAGTTGATTAAAATGTTCAACCACAGGGGAACTACACAGACAATGGCGAGTGACAGACTGCATTTTTTTTTTTAAGAAATGCCTGATTTGAACACGAGTTGTGAAAATTGTGCACCTTCATCTCTAGAAGGAACCACTTTTGAAATCCATTTGCAAACTATGAAATGATGAGTCCTTTTCTCTGTTGGTACCTCACAACTGGAGTGCATTTTACCTGTACAGTTTTATGCCCCAACGTGAACTACCTCAGAAGGGGCTAGTGATATCTTAGCAAAAAGCAGTCTTCTTGTAGCCCTTCTGATTAGTGGGTGACTGCTAAAGCTGTGACATCAGCATCTGGGGACCTGCAGGTAGCTGAAGTCCACCTTAACAACTTGGCGCCTCAGTTTCCTCAGCTGTAAAATGGGCTGATGATGGCCTTCTTCTTAAGCCATAGTTGTGAATGCTATCTACAGCTCTCAGCACATAGTTGGCTCAATAAAATACTTATTGGTTGACTAATAATTTACATGCTTAAAAAAGCTATAGGACTTTATTTCACAAGGGAGTTTGGAATAGTGAAATGTATTCACCTCATAAAGAGTATCCTATCCCACCTGTTGGCACTGCCACCCTGCGTCTGGGATATCAGCAGGGAGATACCGGAAGTGAGCAAAGGAGTACGAGTGCCAGCAGGGTCAGCTTTTGGGGGACAGACTTTCAGGCTCTAAGTGGTCAGATTAAGGGGCTTCCAAAAGCAGTAGAGAGCTGAATGCCATCCTCCCTTTCCACAGCGGCATATGAACTCTCCACCATGAGTGGGGCCAGCTCCGTGGGTGTGTGACCTGAGCTTGGTTTAATGCTCCCCATCACTGTCTTGAAATTCTTACTCATTTCATCTTTGAACCTGTGTCTTATAAGTGAAGTCCCCCAGGGCGATGGGGCATGCACATGGTGAGAGGAGTCGCATGCAGTATGCCCGCCCACCGCCCGTCCTTGCCACCCATGTGCATGGAGACTTTGTGACGCACTAACACTGGATTCTAGTGGACCCACGATGTGTGGGAGCTCAGCCAGGCTCAAAGCCGGTAGGGGTGGGTGAGTAAGCAGGGACGCTGACATTCCCAAAAGATCACTCGTTCGGTTCAGGCCAGCACTTGCTTCAACAGCAGAAGGAAGGGAGCCTAATCATATCCTCTCTTAACAAGAGTGTCCCTTCCTGTATTAGCCAACTACTTATGCCACAAATGATGAGAGAGAGAGAAAGGCAAAGATAGGGCAACCCACAGTTCCTTTTCCTTTTAATCCTCCCTTACTCACCAGTAAGCCAAAAGTAGAGAGTGTTGTTAGAATGCACCATATCAAGAAACACAAATAGTTGAATTAGTTTTGTGCGGCATTTCACTGTTCTGTTAACAAAGCGATACATGTGCATGTATGAGCTACGAAAAGGCAAATTATGTAATTTCGGTGATTCCACATGAGAGTTAAATGCTCTTATATTTGTTTTAAACACTGGCAGGGCACAAGATCATACTAATAATTTAAAACTGGATTGTATCCTTTCTTAGAACAACATTAAATAGCAAATTAAAAACAACATGACAAGTCAAGAAAGAGACCACGGAAGAAAGAAACAAACTTTTTCTTTTGGTGCCTTTAAAGGCACTTTTTTTCCCTGCACCTTGAACAAGGGACTTGGCATTTTCATTTGCACCGGACCTCACAAATTATCCAGCTGGCTCACCCTGACCATGAAATCTCTGTCCCTGAGATGACCTAAGGAAAACTGAGACTCGCCCAAGAAGGACTAACACCTGCACCTCTCCCCGCAGACAGCAGCAGAAAGAGGGTGCAGGGCCCTTCCTACTAGGGATGGAGACCCCTTAAAGACTTAGGAACCCGCTACTTACCCTGCTGCTCTTGCAGTACATGTGAAAACACAGCAGCAGCTTTCTGGCATAACCAGGACAGTAGCACACTGAGAGAGAAGGAGGGAGGGACAGATGGGCAGATCCACCTGGTGGCAGTGAAGGGAGAAAGTCTGGTTCTCACCTACCCAAAGGCTACCTGTGAGTATCTGCTGGGTCCAGGAAAGGGCTTCCCAGAGATCCAGGGCTGGCCTGGCTCTTCACCTCTGTGAACAGAAGCCACCAGCAATAGCTTTACCTAACTTCTACCTTTAAAGTTGCTTTTCTCTCCACCAGCCCTTCTGAATCAGCTGCCCCCCGTCTGTACAGTTGCATTACTCTCTCTGCACTCCATATCAGAGCACAATAAATGCAAGAAAGGAAAATGAAACCAAACAACTCTCTTAAGCACTTTATAACTTCAGACCACTCTGGTTTACTCCCATCCTTTCCAAGACATCCCCCCGCCCCGGCCCCACACACACACCCCAGTTCTCCTCTCACCTCTCTGACCAACATTCCTCTGGCCAGCTGCTGAAAGCCTTTCTGAGGGTCTGTGATGTGCCTGGAATTATTAGGGTCTTCACATAAGTCGTCTCATTTGGCACTCATTACAATCCTCTCTGGTGTGTGTTATAACGTCCACGTTTTCGATGAGAAGCAGGTTCTGATCCATCGAGTAAGAGATGTGAAGTCACAGTGCAAGCAAGTGACAGGGTGGGAGCTGAGCCTACAGAGGACCACATTTTCCCATCACCCACAGGGCTCCCAAGTCATGAGGAAACGATCCAGATGGAGAATATGGGACATTACGTAAGACTGGCCTGGACTCTTCAAATATGCACTGTCAAGAAAGACGTAAGAAGCGGGTGGGAAGGAGGGAGACTTCTAGGTGAGAGGAGAGTGAACAAGACGTTGCACCTAATGCAATGCATAAAACTTTAAGAAGGTCCCATATCAAAAACATATCCAAAATAAACTATGGAAATCAGGGAAACTTGAATATGGATTATATATTAGGCATTACTAGATCAATATTAATTATCAGGTCTGAGTTTTGAAAAGAGACAGGAGGACACACACTAACTGTAGAAGGTTGCTTACCTCTGTAAGGGGAGAAAGGAATGGAATGGGAGATAAATTTGACCGTACCCATAATATGCGATTTTTAAAATAAGAAAACTAAAGCCTTTAAAAAAACAAAAATCAAGGGACAATTTTAGTTTTATGAGGTACAGAGGACTAAGGAGAGGTGATGTGGGCTTAACGCAATCAAGTTCATGCTAGCACAGAAATAGATAAAAACATAATAATGGTAACCATCTGTTCTGGTTTGCTAATGTTGAATGCAAAACACCAGAAACAGATCAGCTTTTAAAAAAGGGGGTTTATTTGGTTACAAAGTTACAGTCTTAAGACCATAAAATATCCAAGGTAGGTCATCAACAATTGGGTACCTTCACTGGAGGATGGCCAATGGTGTCCGGAAAACCTCTGTTAGCTGGGAAGGCACGTGGCTGGCGTTTGCTCCTGAGTTCTGGTTTCAAAATGGCTTTCTCCCAGGATGTTCCTCTCTAGGCTGCAGTTCCTCAAAAAATGTCACTCTTAGTTGCTCTTGGGGTGTTTTTCCTCTCTTAGCTTCTCCAGAGCAAAAGTCTGCTTTCAACAGCTGTCTTCAAACTGTCTCTCATCTGCAGCTCCTGTCTCAGCTCCTGTACATCCTTCAAAGTGTCCCTCTTGGCTGTAGCAAGCTCGCTCCTTCTGTCTGAGCTTTTATAATGCTCCAGTGAACTAATAGTGGCCCATACTGAATGGGTGAGGCCACACCTCCATGGAAACTATCCAATGAAAGATCTCGCCCACAGTTGAGTGATCTCATCTCCACAGAAACATCCAATCAAAAGTCTCCGACCCAATCAACACCAGTACATTTCCTGCCCACACAAGACTGCATCAAAGATAATAGTGTTTTGGGAGATATAATACAGCCAAACCAGCACACCATTTATTATCAATGTTTTATGACCCTTCTATGGATTTCTCACTTAACCTTTATGACTTTCTGTGAGACAGGCATCAAGACCATTCTAGAAGAACAAGAAACTGGAGCTCAGAGAGATCATGCGATTTACTCAATGGCACACAGCCTGGCAGCCCCAGGATTCCAACTTGGGTCTTTGTGGCTCCATATCCCAGTGTTACAATTCTTCTAAACGCATGTTTTAAACTAGATGAAAGGTGAGGAAATAAAGGTGGGTATTAAAAACTTGTTTTTAAACTTTGAGACTGTTTTTGATCCCTACAGGTTGATAAAGCCCAAACTCACGCTGAGAGTCAATGTCAAATCCTATGATCATCATTGCCCTTATGTTCCTGTCTCCAAACAATGAACCTTAAGAGATTGACTCAAAAGCTTTTCATAAGACATAGTTAAGAAGATCAATAGCCAAATACATTGCTCACTGAATCCTGCTTAAGTTGACAATATGGAAAGATTATTTCTCAGCTGGATTTGGATAAAAATCTCTGAAGATTTTGCACAGGTACATGGGGGAATTGGGCAGTATTTCTTCCTCTTTCATCAATGTTTTAAACATATTGAAAACTCCCCTTGGGGGAAGGCCAGGTCTCATTTGGGGCTGTGTGTGTGTGTGTGTGTGTGTGTGTGTGTGTGTGTGTGTGTGTGTCTTCCACAGGGCATAGGGCAAAGGGATTTAGACATGTTAAGCCCTCAGTAAAGATCGAGAAAAAGTAAACTAGATTTTCTTTCACCTGATTAGAAAGAAATATAAACAAAACCTTTATTGCATAAAGCTTAAAATAAATACTCAAGGCACTAGCTGTTGTTACACCTAGTGGAGTAGGAAACTGTATCAGGTGGCGTGAGAGGAAGTTGCAGGGCAGAAAGCTGGAAAATGCACATCTTTGAGATCAATGGCAGACAATGAAAGCCATCAGCAGAACAGAGTATGGAATTACTGAGAGTAAATAATGAAGATAGAACTGGTAGCATGCCTGCTGTAGTCTGTGAGTTTCCAGGTTTTCTTAGATATGCTATTTCATTAGGCGGGTAGCAGTTATCCATCACTCTGCTCAAGTCCCATCAAATAACTGTCCGTTTTTATATGTTTATCTCAAAAAGCTAAAAAGCAGCTCTGCAGAAGTCTGGGCACTGTCAGCAAGAATGATTTATTCCTTTTCCCAAACAAGCTGGCTCACTGGACTATTTTTGTTGTTTCGAAGGCTACTGTGTTTTAAATTTTGAGGGAGAGATTGATTTTTAAAGTTCACAGAGGTTGATATTTCATTAAACTCAATAAAAAATATATATTAGGTCCTACTATGGCTCAGGCATGGAGGATATGGAGATGAAGAAGCTTGTGTTCTAGAAGGGGAGGACAAACAACAACAATACAGGGTTTTATAATCAACAACACAGATGTACAAAGAGATAGGGAAGGAGCAGATTCTATCAGAGTGAGAAAAAGAAGACAAGAGAAACATCACAGAAGACTTGAATTTCCATGTTGTGTTCTAAAGGATGAATGAAATATTTTTCAGACAGACTTTTGTCTATTTTGACTTAAGTAATTATTGGTAAGGTTATTCACATGCAAAAAAGATGACTTCCATTCTTTACATCACACCACATGCAAACATTATCTCAGAATGAACCACAGACCTGAATGTAAGAGATAAAGACTAGAAAACTTCTAGAAGAAAATTTTGGAGAAAACCTTCATGACCTTGGGTGAGGAAAAGAGTTATTAGACATAACACCAAAAGCGCAATCAATAAAATAAAAAATAGACATCTTGTTTTCATCGAAATTAAAAACATACGCTTTCAAAATGCATCATTAAGAAAAGGAAGAGACAAGCTGCAGACTGGGAGAAATATTTTTATTTAAAATAAAATAAGGATTTTAAATAAAATCCTTCTAAGGGACTTGTATCCAGAATATATTAAGGACCCTTACAACTCAATAAGAAGACAAACAATCCTATCAAATGTAGGCAAAAGATTTGAATAGTTTACCAAAGAAGATATTCAGAAGGCTAATAGACATATAAAAAGATGTGTAACATCATTAGTCATTAGGAAACTATAAATTAAATCATAGAACACTACTTCATATCCGTTAGAAAGATTATAATAAAAAAGCAGACAATAACAAGCATTGGTGAGGATGTGAAGAAACTGGAATGTTAAATGGTGTAGCCACTTTGGAAGATGGTTTGACAGTTTCTTAAAAAGTTAAACATAAACTTACCACACAACTCGGCAATCTCACTCCTAGGTATCTATCTATACAAGAGAAATGAAATATCTGTCTATGCAAAAACTTGTCTGCAAAAGTTCATAACAGCATTATTTATACTAGCCAAAACTGGAAACAATCCCAATGGCCATCTCCTGGTGAATGGATATACAAAATGTGGTATATCCATACAATGGATCCTTATGAAGCAATAAAAAAGAAGGAAATACCAACATATGTTACATATGTTACAACATAGATGAACTAAATGAAAGAATCCAAGTGCAAAAAATTATATCTATTTTGTGATTCCATTTTTTAAAAGGAATGTCCAGAAAAGTCAAATCTATACTGACTAAAAGCAGACAAGGGATTGCCTGGGGTTGGAGGTGGGATCAGGGATTGTCTACCGACAAGCATGAGTGCCTTTTGCGGCTGATGGAAATGTTCTAAAACTGGGTTGCAGTGATGGTTGCACAGCTAGGTAAATTTGCTAAAATTCACTGAACCATACACTTATAAGTGGTGAATTTTATCATATGTAAATTATACCTCACCAGTGGTTAGGATTAAAACAGGGGGGAAAGGTATGGATTTTTAGGCAGCACAGTATTTGAATAGAGTCTGGTGTCCAATTTTTTTTTACCAAATGAATCAATAAATGAAAGAAACAACACTGTGCCCAAACACAAGCTGATAAATGTCCTCCAGGATGGGAAACTGTTTTCACCTTCTTTGTTTCCCATGTATGTTTTTGGGCCTGGGGGATAACTATGGGATTGTTTTGAATTCTCTCTCCTTTCTGCCCTTTATTTCTAGTTACCTTATCTTGCCTGTGATTCAGCTTTCTTCCTCTTTCTTCCACTTCTACTCCACTTCCATTAGGTCTCTATAATCTTCCATGAATGGATTACTCAAGAGGTCTTCTCCCAGTATCTCCTTATGTTCTCCTCAACCTACAAATCAAAACCTCCAGCAACCGGCTCCCCTGTCCCTTTTGGTCTCTTGCCCTGACAGTTACTGCATCTCAGCTAACACTGGGCAGTGGGCTCATCCAGCCCAGCTTCTGGCTGTCAGCGACACCACTCTTTCATGTGGGTTGCTTCCTCTATTCTGCATAGCAAACGTGGCTTCAAACTCTTTTTTTTAAACACATCCCACAACTATTAAGCCTAAATAGGTCTCTTTAACGGTATCATTTTGCTTATTCATATGTCCCTTTGTAATTGTTGTCTAGTTGATGTGTGTGTGTGTGTGTGTGTGCGCGCGCGTGTGTGTCTATCTGTCTGTCTCCTCAACCAGACCAAAAACTCAAGGTTAGGGCCCAGACCCCACCCCAAATTTCTTATGCTCTCGAAGCACCTAATCCATTTTTTTGGTTATAATTATCATTGTGCAATAAATAAATAAATGATGTGAACGAATGAAGTGCTGATGCAACAAGGAAACATTTCTTTCATTTTAAATTATCCATCCATTTGGCCCATTTTGTACTTTTTGTTTTATGAAAGAGAAATCTTTCATACAAGCTGTTCATCCACTAGCTCTCACTTACCATGTGGCTCTTGGGTTAATTCACATTTCCCTTTGGACAATTTTAAAAGACTATAGCTTTAGTTTGTATTTATGCACTTGGTCAGCTATGAAGTGGAACAGGAAACTCAAATACATTAGTGTCAGACATGAATAACCTTTCTCTGCCCAGCTCCAGGTAGGGCCCTGAGCTGAGGAAACAATTTGGCCTTTTGGCTCTATTTAATACATCGAGCAACCACAAATCAAAGACCTGCAACCAATAACTAAATACATACAATAGAACATATACAAACCCAGCCACAGAAACAGGGAAAGCCTCCATATGTTGATTTCCTGACCCAAGAGAAACTCACCAGGGCAAGAGGTACAGCCCCAGCCCCAGCTGCTCTGAGATGCTCTGTACACCTGATCCCTTCTTGGCTCCCCTCCCTACCCTAGACTTCTATATGCAGACAGCATTCTTTTAAAATTTATATTAGCAAAGCTAAGCATTCTGTGTATATTGGTCAAAAAGTAATAGTAAAAGGACATCTCAATATAGCCAGTATTAGGGTGTTTGTGTAGGGAAAAAATAGCTTGGAAGATTTCCATAACTATCAATTCCCTCTAGGCACTTGAATTTAGACATGGAACCACTCTAGCTCCTCCAAGTTATTTTTCCTTTAATCAATGTAATACAGGGGCTGTCTTGCCTATTTAGCCTCTACTTCTCAATGCAAACCAGACACCTGGAAAACAAAACCCTCTTTTTCACTTCTCCCTAAAGTGACAACAAGTTTAGAAGGAGGAGGGGAAAGCATAGGAGCCACAATTCAAAAAAAAAAATGCAATATTCTCTAAGGTTGCTTTTCATTTTTGGGTCATTCCAGCTGTTTCCAAAAGAAGAGGTTCCTCCTAGCCACAAAAATCTGCCAAAATTGATCAAATTAGATTCAGACATTCACATATGTACATAGGCACTCACAATTTCTTGAAATGCATGAAATAATATATTCCACTCTTACAGGAAAAAATATACATTATAAGAATTTTTCCCTTTTATTTGACTCAGGCTTTAGCATTACAATCTTAAAGGACAAAAGAAAAAGAAAAAAGGAATTTTATTCATGAACTATTTGTTATGATGGTTCAACTTTCGGTGGTGGAACGAGATTATTTCCAGCAGTCATACTAGCTGGAAAATATATTAGTTACCTCTGAAGGTCATAAAACTTCAATCAAGTTTAGAATGTCAGAGCTGTCTGTAGGGCATTCCAAAACTCCACATTCTAAGTGGCAGTTGTGGCTTAAAGATGATCAACATCCAGGTCCATCCCAAACTTACACAATTTTCACAGGGTCAAGATGCAGAGAAAACTAACTTCTCTGAAGCCAGATGCCTCCTCTAGAAAGTTGCCACCATTCTCCCTAAACAGCAGCTCATTGTTCCTCCGAAATGGACAGACTTTGCTTTAAATCTTCATTTTTTTTTTTCCCAAAGCTCTCTTGCTTGTTAATGCCCTGACCTTGGCATCTGGGATGCCAGCTAATGTGATCTGCTCGAACAATGCTGACTATTGGCAAGGAATATGGCTTGCCCGGTGATGTCACTGAACTCATTACGGATATATTTGACATTCTGGCCCAAGAGAACATACTTATTAAACACAACCTCAGTGAAAAGCAGTGTGGTCTGTTGATAAGTAAAGTAAAACAATACATGTTTTGTCCAGCTATAAAAATAGCACTTTGACCAAGAAATAGGGTTTCTGCTCTTATCCCTCTAATTATGGTAACAAAGCAAACTGAGAGAAAACTTACATAAGAAGAGATAATAATCTGAAAATGCCCAGTGCTATGCTAGGCATTTTACAGAACTAATAAAGGTCCAAATATTAATTGGACATTTAGCAAATACTTCCTCGCCCAATTCTGGCCCAAAAGTACAGTCAGATGCTACTACAAATATTACTTGAGAAAGTGTCTGGTATGTATAATACAGGAATTATATTAAATGACGCTTTTAATCCAGAGGAGATATTGGGGACTAACAAAGCTGACAAAATATTGGCTTCCAAGGACCCCAATCAGCAATTTTACCACAGTATCTATTCAGTAAAGATGGTTTGACCTGCATATGACAGGCAGGAAGGAAATCCAGAAAAAGGTTTTAGTGACCCACTGAACTTTGGCATTGTAGAGCAGAACTACAAAGTTTAGGAAACCTGCTCAGAGGCAGACCTTCAACTAGAATTCAAAGAAGTCAAATCCCAGCAGCATATTGTCTGAGATCTTTTTCAAACAAGATGACTTTTAGACATGCTCACTTATAGAGCAGTATGACTAAAGAAAGCTGGTT
This sequence comes from Choloepus didactylus, assembly GCF_015220235.1. Taxonomy (NCBI): domain Eukaryota; kingdom Metazoa; phylum Chordata; class Mammalia; order Pilosa; family Megalonychidae; genus Choloepus; species Choloepus didactylus. The sequence goes on from NC_051311.1 coordinate 17,747,191, forward strand.
ATTAAAATCATTAAACAATAGATACTGTGCAATGTTAACAACTACTTGGTCCCCAAATTATAACATACAGGAAGCAACCTGGAAAGGAGATGTGATCTTTTGCCTCATGGCAGGTATAGAGTAATTGCTAAGAACTCAGACACTTTAGCATCAAATATAAATATCCTTTCTTTGCCCATCTGCCTTAGGACTGTGAGCTAAGAAAACAATTTTGCTTTTACATCACCTCACCATTCTTTGTGAGAACAGAGAGCCCTTGCTTCCTGTAACTCTGCAGCTTTCTACCTTTCTCAGGCATGTAAATATCTTCATGTGGCTAAATGCATGGACATCTTTCTGTCCAGATCTTACTCAACAGTCTCTCAAGGCATTACACACAAATGACCACTAGTTCCTTCCTCTCTCAGTTTCCACGGTACCACGTTCTCGTGATTTCCCTTCCACTGTTCTTGCTCTCCATCCTAGTTTCCTCTGCTCTTTCCCACTCCTATACAGATCTCGCAGCACCAGAGTTCCTCAGAGCTCAAACCAAGCCCGTCTGTCTCCTCATTCTCTACCTATCTGAGAGGGATCCATTTCTGTAGTACCATCTGCATATCGATGATTCCCAAATTTTTATCTCCAGAATACATATCCCCTGAACACCATACTCACATATCCAGTTGTTTACTTGACATCCCAAACTCAACATGCCCTAGGCTCAACACTTACTCTTCTCCCCAAACTTGCTCCTGTCAGTTGCCCTGTGTCAATAAGCAGCTTTACCATATACTCAGTTGTTCAAGCCAGAAGCTTGGGAGTCAAACTTCATTTCTACTCAATAAAAACAATCCATCGGCAGGTCCTATTGATTCTGGCTCCAAAGCTCTCTCAAATCTAGTCACTCCTATCTGCATCTCACCACCCTAATCCAACTTCCATTATTTCATCACTGGGATCCTGTAACAACTCCCTAACTGATTTTCCTGCCCTCACTTTTGTCTGCTGGGCTGGTTATTTTTCTATTATCTCTCAGCTCCAAAGCCAACCACCCTTTTATTCTCTGCTCCATGATGTACTGGCTGCTTCCTGCAGTTATCACCTGAGTTACTTCTGTGTTTCCTTTTTTCTTTTCCAGCACCAGGGTAACCAATCCCCTATATTAAATCCCACCTGTTTGCAATACCTAGAGTGGTTTCTGTTCTCCTGGCTGACAGACCCATGTTGTAATCTATTTTCCACACAGCAGCCATTGGGATGTTTTAAAATTATAAATCAGATTATGCTCATAATCTTAAAAACACTGTAATGGCTCCCTTGACATCTTGAATAAAATCTCAGCTTATTAGCTTTGTGTAGGTAGTTTTGACTTCCCCATACACCTCTGATTTCATCCCATGCCACTCAACACATTTTAGTAACATTGGCTTCCTTCTAGTTCAGATAACATGCTAAGCTTTCCCTGCCTTTGGCTCAGTTCCTGCAGCTCCTTCTGCTTGGAATGCTCTTTCTGTCATTCCTTAAATGCCTGTCCAACGTTTTTACATCCTACAGCCCTCAGCCCACATATCACCTTTCCAAAGAAGTCTCTTCTCTGCTGTCCTTATAATTTTAATTAAATTTTTATAGTTTTTTTTTTTATTTTTTAGCTAACTCCGACCACCCAAGCTATACACCTCACAAAGGCAGGGACTTTGTTGAACTCACCACCGTGTACCCCCCCCACACACAATGGATACTCATGGTAAGCCCTCAATATATATTTGTTCAATGAACAAATGAATGGATGATTATCATTCCTACAATGTTTCTATAAATGATGACTTCCAAATACCATGAATAATTTGAAAACATCAGAAATATCTCTTTTTATTGCTTATGAAGAAAAATTTTGCAAAGCAAATTAATAGCATAAACACACATTAGGGACAAAACTGCTTAAAAAGACTAGTCCATGGTGGACGCTTTAAAAACACTGCTTTATTTACCAACTGATGTGCTGTTTATAAACATTTCTTCACTTGGTCACCAAAGCAATTCCTCCAAGGAACTCCACGGATTGGAAAGTAATTAAATTGATAATTTTTTTAAAGATTCTATAATTGAGACAACTAATTGAATTAGGTCTTTCTACTATTTAATGGGAACTTAATTAGTTTTGCTGTATTTTAGGCATTTTTTTAAAAGATTATTATATAACAGAACTTTGAAGATTCTTTTAATTCCATAGGTTAGTATGTCACAACAAGTTTTCCTGAAAATATAAAAGCTGCTCTCTGATGAGCCAGGGAAGAAGCAGATGAGAAATTAGCAAACCTACCAAGCAGGAAGAGGCCTAAGGTCAGCAGGGGCTGGCAGAGTTCTAGACATTCTTTCAGAGTCTACCATTTGACTTTTTGTATAACCTCATTCAAATTTTTTGTCCTTGTCATATTACTGTGATGGATAGAACATTATTTTTTATTGGTCACCATTCATGGATAATTTGCTTTTTTTAATTGATCTATGTGTTTATAAAATGTCACATTACCACTGCAGTTTAGTTACTTAGTTCTTATGACTGACGTAAACAAATATGTGTGTGAGTGTGAGTGTGTGTGACTGGCATGAAATCAAATACTGCCGCGCTCTGGCGACACTCACTTGTGGTCTTTTTGGTCTGAATATGAGTCAGTGGAGCTTATTCATGGGAGTGAAGCTTGCAATCGCTGCTTTTGCATTTGCACAGGTTTTATATTTTACATAGTATTAAGTGATTTTGATTTGTTCTAAGAAAATGTCTGACGATATCTAATTCAATACATTTTCCATCTGAAATGCTTCCAAAACATGGTATTTCCTGCTAAAAGTGTCCAATCATAGGAAAACAGTCAAGTACTTTAAAAGGTATTTACATTAATAAAGACAGAAGATATCAAGCAAACTGCACAACTCGAGGATGTCACTAGTACATTATCAGCCACCCCATAGTTGGTAAATACCAAATGCTGGAATCAAAGCTAGAAAAGCCCTTGGAAATCATACCCAATCCTACCATCTCTGAAGTACAAGGCCACTTTTGATGTCTGTGATGACTATAATAATCGATATGACCTAGAGAAACAGGGAGAGAGAGCAAGTACCAGAAGGCTGATGACTAAATTCCACAATCCACATGGCCTATGATACAGTATCCAGTGAGACAGTATCAATCAAAGAGAGCTGTATCTTGAGTAACAGGCACTATAGTGATATTGGAACTTATTTTACTCCTCTCTACTCCAGTTCAATTTCCAGGGCTGCCTGAGCAGTACTGTTTTAACCACCACGTTCACTCAAGTTTTTCCCACAATTACAGTAAACATCAAGTAATTTATCTAAATGTGTCAAATACAAGACTAAAACTAATAGTGCCTCCCTATAATAAGTATACATCAAATAACTAAAAATTTTAATTATGAAAAATATCCTTTCACTTCTAGCAAAGCAGCAACCTTTTTTTGGTTGCTGGTATTATGCAGAAATTGTCTCGCATCCCTGTCTGTCTCGCAACAGTGCTTCACGGGAAGGAACAGACTTGGACCACACTGGTGCCCAAGGTTGGAAAATGTTGTTAACAGCTGCCAAAATCTCTGAACCAAGGTAAATTTTTCAAAAGTGTTGGTGGAATTCAATAAGGAGCAATGTGGGATGGAAAAGCTTCACAGTTCTTTTAGCACCAATCAAGTCAATTATCAAATAAGTCTGAATGACTTCCATTACGCAAACATGTTTCTGGCACATATCTGTGTTACCTTTCATCAAAGAGACGGAGTGAGAATTATGCTTCTTAAACATTTGGAAACTTTAAGAATAATTGAGCTTCCGGAAAATATTATCCCCACTATTCATAAAAGTTGATGGTAAAAATAATGTAGCATTAGATCCTCTACGAAAAGAATTTAAAAATTATTACTAAGAATAGAGAAGAGGTAGCTGGCAGATGCTGAGGTCAAGTCGTCCAACCTTTTACAGCTAATACAAAACCTATTACAGCTCTTGGTACACATTTCTGGGTTGTGAGAATGAGCATGTGTCTTTAAACTCTTAACCACAGATTAGAGGCTTGCTTCCTGAGGGTTTTTTAGTTTCTTTTAAACAGATGGTCCAAAGTGAGAATGAAGGAAGCTGTTTTGATCCATTGTGTAGGTACAGAATGTTATCTTTGTTTTGTTTAAGCATCACACTGGCAGGAGTTAAATAATTGGGTGAATATTTTCCGCTTTAACTTTGAAGTTAGAGCACATGGAGATGAAGTGTTTGATAATTTTTCTAAGTATATTTGCATAAATGTTTACTCTCCTGAAAATATAAATACAAACGTATATCATTCTTAACTATTCTTAGTGTTTATATAATTGTTGAAGGGATTGGCATACTTCTGTATCAGTTATTAACTTATATTTTTATTTAAGCAACTGTGATAACCTTTTATAAAAGAGTGCTGCCATTTAAGAAAGTTTAATTAAAGATAGAATACAGCCATGTTTAACTGTCCGTTCAATCTCAAAGAACTTTCAAAAGGTAGAAAGTAAATCTTCCTGACATCCTTTGATAGTTATAAACTAAGAACAAATACAAATGAATTTAACTCTAAAATTCTGATGGACTCATGGGCATTTGGGTATGAAATCATTCTGATATGCACTCTAAGCCCACATTTTGTTGCTAAAATAATAAGGCTCAAAGTTGTTGTTCTCCATGTACACAGGAATGGAGATAAAGAATGCTGTCTTTTTAAGCTTGGCATTTGAATGCATTATTTTATATGCCTCTCCTGGCTAAGCTTCATACTGGTAAATGGTGTTTCATCAGCCCAAATGATTGGGAAGATGGTTCATGAATTTAGTTTATGAATACTGACACATTTCAACCCACAAATAGGGATGTAACACTGCATCAAAATGCAGCTAAAAGAAGAAAAAGACTGCAGCAGCCAATAGGAAAATCTAGATGAACTGAACAAAGGCACTTAATTTAATAATGAAAATCACTCAGACCTACAATACACTGCACTATACCTCTAGCCATTCAATTATTACAATAAATGCATATTCAGATGTTTCCCAAAGATGCTTTCCTTCTCTTTCAAATTCAGAAGAACGCCTTTCTAATCCAATACAATTCTTTTCACTCTACATATCAGCAGCTGTCTTTCCTGATTTCTAATCAAAGCTGATGAGAACTGGCTTTGGCAACAGACTGTAGTATCCCAAATGAGTAATTAAAGCTATAAATGTGCTCACTTCTTCCTCAAAACCCAGGGTGCATTTCATAGCCTAACAGATTCAGGCTCAACGAGGCTCTACTGGATTTTTAATTTGGTTGGGATCTTTAATACAATAATAAAAGAATGGCTGAGATTTTGTCTTAGCATTTTTTAATAGCCAGTTTCATTTAAACAATACAGATGTCAGTAGGACTAACAAAGTCTCTCAGTCCCAAACATCTCCCACACATATGGGTCCAGGACAAAGAAACTGGTGGCCAACAATTGGTTTAGACTAAGAGAGCCATGAAAAACAACAACAATAAACAAACTCTGCAGTGTTGAGCACTTTAAAATCTTCTCTATCTGAGAAACAGTGGTAAAGAGAAGAGATACTGTCTTTCAAGCTGACTATATCTTGAAGGAATATGTTCTCTAACAACCCACCCCACCCCATAAAAAGATTTTGAGTAACTCATAAATTAGAGAGAAAATGTACTAGGTATACTATAACAGTTTCATTACAGCCTAAACTGCATTCTGTTTTTAGCTCTTAATAATACAAATAGAGATTTTTAAGTGCGTAACGTCAGAACAGAAATTTAACTTTCACATGTTTTAGAAGGGGGATAAATCTTCATTAGAAATAAGGATAGGTATTTTTGGTTTAACAATCCAGAACAAGAGAAAGAGTTCCACGTTTCTAAATTTGTTTACTTGCATGCTTAAGCAAAGTGTAGGAAAGACTCAAAAGAAGAGTTTATTTTAATTTAAATCAGACAACTTTTTTTTTTAAGGTCACATGCACTCGTAAAGAATGTCGGAGAATGAGTCAACTTGGATAGACATTGTTTTTAGTCTAATCCCCTCCTGAGGCTGGCAGCCCAAGGAACCCCGGGAGGGGACAGGAAGGGAGAAGGTAGGAGGGGTGCTGCATCTGCCATGGAGGGGTCTCCCTGTGCTTCTTTTTGAAGCAGCACCCCTGAGCGAGCACCGGCCCTTAGGGGAAGGCTCAGGGGGAAGAAGTGGCAAAGGCAGAGGATGGTTGGTGCTGCAGGAAGTGGAAGGAAGTTCTGGACTTTAAGATGAAAACCCCGGAAGTGATTTCTTTAAAAAAAAAAAAGTTTTTTTTTTTTAAGCTGGGGTTTCCTTAACTAGAACTGCTCTTTTCACCATGTTTTGCTATTATCTGAAGACAAAGAGAAACATGCATTTTTAGCTTAAAAATGATGTTTTATTAATAAAACTATACATTAAAATTCACAGGAAATAGTAATAGGATACGTCCTACTGTATTTTATGTTGTTAAAATATAATAGGAAATTGGATAAATAGTAACAAGCAGCTGATAATCATTGTGCCAGGCACTAGTCTCAGTGCTTTATATGTATTTTCTCATCTAATTCCATCAGCGACTGTTTAAGGCAGTATTATTATTCCCTTTTTACACATGAGGAATCTGAGGTAGGTGTTAAACAACTTGACCAAGATAAATCCATAAAATGAAATACCACCCAGTCATTTTAAAAATGCTTTTGTAAGAGAATGCTTAATGGCATGGAAAGATGTTCAGGACATATTAAGGAAAAAGGCACATTCCCGAAGGAGTACGTATTGTAGGATTCTATTCTTGGTTTTGCATATGTATCTGTGTGTATGTACGTGTGTGTGCATGTGTTTCTGGAAGAAAACACTCCAAAGCATTAACGATACTTGTTTCTGGGTGGGATGATTTTTTTTCCTTTTCAGTATTTTTCTAAGTTTTATACAAAAAAGTATGACTTTCATATTGAGAAAATGTATATAAAATCATTTTATATTTTATTCAATGGAATCATAGTATTAATGGATGCTGATTCAATTATTAACAGTTTCCAGAAACTTTCCACCAACCTAAAGAACTCTTTCTTTTTCAGAAGGCATGCAAGAAAGGTTAAAAGCAAAACCTTTGATAAACAGTCTTTTAAATATAGGGGTCGTGCAGCAAGATGGGATTTTGTGATTTGGTGAAAAAGGCTGCTGTAAAAATAAGAAACAGGAAGCACCATAAAGAGGGGGTTTGTTTGGCTTCCTGGTGGGACCGTCTTCTTGGTGGCACACCCTGGAGCCAGACTCACGTTCTTTTCCCCATGCCCCAGCAAGAGCAGGGTTCTCTGAGGGTAGGTAAATAGTTCCCTCTCTTCCTGCAGAGTTCAAAGAAGCTGCAGACAGAAGAAACCAGAACAGAAAACACAGACGGCGCGCTGTGCCTGGGTATGTACCACAAGACAACGGAAGGGAGCAGGTGGGCAGGAAGCAGCCTCCCACCTGCACACGCATATAGATGCATTCAGCAAACATTAACTGAGCACCTATTGCATGCCAGCCACTGTTTTAGAGCTTACAGGACAGATGGGTTCTTTGTCCTCACAGCATTATATTCAAGAGGGCAAAATCAGAAATAAAACACATGAATGCACAGGGCAATTGGAGACAGGGATATATGCATGCAAAGTGACACAGAAGGTGACTTGCTAGAGAGGTGTGCACATGTATGTGTGTGTGTGTGGGGGGGGGTGTCTGCTTCAGAGAAGACCATTCTGAAGAGGAGACTTTGAGCCCAACCTGGGTGACAGGAAGAGGCCAATCAGTCAAGATCCAGGGCAGAGCCAAGGGACAGAAGTGATGACAAGGGCAAAGGCCTGACCATGAATGCACCGCGTGGCCTGGCCCGGGAACTGCAGGAGGCCAGTGAGGCTGGCCGGAGGGAGCACTAGGGCAGGCGAGGGGGCGGGCGGCAGGGGGCCAGGAGCCGGGAGGCCTCAGTCCAGTGTCCGGAGAGCCCAGGAGTGACAAGGCGACATTTGATCACTAACAAGAGAAAGAAAAACAAACGAACAGAGAGTGGAGAGCAGCATGGAAGTCAGAAAGGAAGGAGGAGGCAGGGGGACAGAGTGACCATCACCAACAGAGCAGGGGCCCTGTGCCTCAGGCAGAATTGCAATGACTGGACATCAAGATGTTGGACCGAGAGACCCAGCCCAGGGAGCGACAGTGCCTTGGAGCAGTGGGGTTAATAAGAACAGCCTGGAATTGGGGAGGGTGACGGCTCAGCCGCATGGCGGAAGAATGGACGTGGACGTGCTCCAGTCCAGAGCGTCCTTCCCGGGTTCTCAATAAGAAGCCATCGCTAGTTAAAAATGCAAATCACACTGGAATTGTTTATTCACAGACAAACAGCTATATCTGTTTAATTCAACTGTGAAAGAAATCTGGTGATAACTATCCATATTGTGCACAAGAATTCTTTGAAAGGATTCTTCCTCCCTTTTAGTCCAATTTAGAATCTTAACTAGGTATTGTTTATAACAGAAATATCGGAATCCAGGTGTACTCCAATAACCAGCTGCCCGGGGTGGGCTGGGGGTGGGGGCACTCTACTTTTCAAAGTTGCTACCATTTACATCATCTCATTGGATTAATTAGCTTCCTCAACACAATTCTAGAAGTCATGCAAGAGGTTGGCACACAGAGGTAACTATGACAGTCCTACAATACATACGAGCAGAGCTTTATATTTTTAAGCAGGTTTCCCCATATGTCCTTTGATCAGTGTATAAGTCTGTGAACTTGTAAAAAGGCTATTGATAACTAGGTAACTCAGGGTGGCACTCCTGGTTAAGGCTGTGGCACAGCTAGTCCTTGGGTCTCCTGATTTAAATCAGCAGTTCTTGCCATGATACCTCAATGACGTCCTCGAAATGAAAGATAACCATAAGCAGGAACTTCGCCTGTACCCCCTCCCACTTCCATAAAATGAGGGGGTAAAAAACAATGATTCTAAGTAAGTTTTAGGAAACATACAAATTAATGAAAACCAACATTTCATCAAAACCAAAAGCAACATTACAGCTGTCAAACCACCACTGTCCTCTGACATTGGAAACTGGGAAGTGATCACCACTTTAAGGACCCTGCTAAAAAGTGTGTGCATTAAAGATCATTTACAGAACCAATTCTCTGCTTGCAACCACAGTTTTAGAAACAGGAAAATCCATTTGCATTTCTATCTTGTTAATTCCTGTGTTATGCTGGTGTTACTAATAACATAAAATATTTAAAATTTGTATTACACACAGAGCCAATTATAATTATCTAGTGAGAAAACAATTTTATATTGGGGATCTAAAAATAATTTTCCCCTGCAAGCGATGGCACACATTATGAGATTATGAAATAAATTCTATTGCCAATTAATGTAACAGTGGTTCATCTACTGTCAGTCCTTTTCTGGATCACCAATCTGAAGGCTCTAGTCCCAGCTGATGCCCACAGTGATAACACAACACACAGAAAACATTAGATAGATGCAAATCATTTTTATGCAAAATATGACATATTTTAAATAGACTGCCAGGTATATTACATGCGTGAATTATCTCATTTTGTTTCCTTCATAGTTTGGCCAGCAGTTCATATAGAATAAATTCCATTTAAAATGAAGTCCAAGAGGTTGTCCCCAAATTGTATAATGTGTGAAAACTGGCTGTTTCTTCAGGTAACTCTGCCACCCATTGAATTTTGAAGATCTACTTATTAGGCAGATTTGTTAATCATAACATATTTTGTTATGAGATTGGGCCTGCACCACAATTAAAAATAATTATGATACATTTACTGAAGGCGAGGCAATATACCAAATGTTTTACCTATGTTATCTCATTCATCTGACACAATAACCTTATGAGACAGTGATTATTAACATTATTTATTTGTATATAGTTATCTCATTTTACAAATGAGGATATAGAGGTGTTAAGCTGCCCAAATTCACAGTGCTTAAATCTGAGAGAAAAAAGAACTCCTAATTCCTTCCTTCAGTTGTTTCACCCTTCTGTTGTGGTCGATCAATTAAAGAATAACAATAAATCGATAAACATGCTAATAAGCTTCATATTTGTTTCCACTGTGCCTTAACTTCAATTGTACAGTAAAGTAACAGGATGATCCCTCAGACAATGTTTAATTACCAGAGCTTTTGCTTAGAATTAAAAGCTAATTGGAATAGGACTTTGTTTAGTGTAAACAGACATCTCAAAAGAAGCTGATTAAGGGAGAATATGTTTCTTACTCAGGAAACATTTAAAGGAAATCAGCAAAATGGTGTGTCTAGTTAAACATAGTGGCCAGTTGTGCCTAAATATCTTTACAGGAAGAAAGCATGGATAAGAGCAGAAAGACGGAAAGGTCCCAAAATAACCTACACTCTTTGTCTGCCTCTGTTACCCCACTTGAATCTGGCAGTGTCAGCAGAAGGACATATCATGACCACTGGCTTAAAGAATTTACCAAAAAAAGCATGCAATTTTATTAATTCTGAATCCTTACTGTTATTTTTGAGGGAAAAAAAAGTCCTGTGAAAAATTATAGAATAATATTGAATTTGTAAAGCAATATATTCTGTCCCATGTCATTGATATGTTACTGAAAAGTTATATACACATAATTCTTATAAATTAAATCATCTTTACATGCTAAGGTCATACTCTATATAAAGGAACCTTTTTAAATAAATAGTCACATAAATTTTTGAGTCAAATTTTCTTTGTTCATTCACCTTACACACCCACCATTAAATTCTCCAAAACTGTATAAAAGCATTTGGAGGGTTTAAAGGCAAATAAGGCCCTTATCCTTATCTCCTTTTAGATAAGCCCTTATCTCCTTACAGGAGAAATCACCCCTGTACAGAGTGAATACAAAGTCCTTAGGCAAGAGATTGCTTTCTAGCAGCAGTAAAAGTCCTAAAAACAGCTCTCAGGGAAGGCCTTAATGATTTCCCCTCATCACCAAAGAAGATGTCCAGAAGAACATGGGGAAAAGTACAAATTGTGCAAAAAATTGAGGGATTCAGTACACTGAACACTTCTAATTATCATATATATTCTTACAGAAGTCTCTAGTAGGTGTACACGTTGTTTTGGATCCAGGGAATAAGAGAGGTTTATTCTAACTAGATGCACTTGGAAAATTGGGATTTTAACAATAGATAAAGAGGGCATGGCAGGGCATTCCACTCTGAGGAAATAGCCTGAGTAATTCGGGGTGGGGGGTAAAGAAGAATAGGGAAATCCTTGCCATATTCTGAGATAGGAAAGAGCCTGGAGGGACTAGAGTTTTGTTGAAGACAAATATAGGGAATTAAGAAGTTGATGATTCACTAGGATGCGAATGCTACACCAAGAAGTTTGGGCTTGACTCTGCGGTCAGTTTTTTGAGCAGGTGAGGGACACCATCCACACTAGACTTCAGGACGGTAGTGCTGACAGCACTGTGTAAGACGGATTAAAAGTGCTTACAAGGGAGGTAGAAAAGTAAGTGTTGCTACTTTATACAGACAAGGGATGATATATCCCTGAATCAGGCAAATGAGATAGGTAGGGAAAGATTGATTAGAAAAACAGCATTGAGATAGAATCCATAAAACCTGATGACTAGATAAAGAAGCTAAGGAAGGAGAGGAAGAAAAGCTCGGGAGATGGGGAGGAAAGTGCTGAAAATAGCAGAGGGCAGTAGCAGCCACAGTTCTGATCATAAAGAGCATACCACAGTTCTGATCATAAAGAGCATACCAGCTTTGTTCTTGTTGGGTTTATGATGGTGTCAGGGTACCAGAGGGATACGTAAGAAGTCCAGTGTGTCACTCAGAAACAAACCAGGTCTACTTACAATGACTGTGGGAATCACCAACACATCAGTGAAAGTAGAAGACGCGGATGACAGGAGAAAATGAAACAAGAGAGTAGTGCCTGGGAATGTCAACATGTAGGGGACAAAGAACCTCCCTCCCAAAAGGTGGGAGTCAGCAAAGACAACGTAGAGCAGTAAGTAAGGGATTGAGAAGTGTCCTGTAAGTCAAATGTGAACAAATTTTCAAGGAGAAGTGGAGAGGTGCTCACTGATACCAAATGTTTCAGAGTAGGCACATGGGAGAAAGACCACGCTGTGGTCTTCAGATTGGGCCATTTGGTCACTTGAAAAGGGTCGTTCTCAATACAGTGGCTAAAACCGATTTGTAAGTGGCGTAGGAGTAAGAATGAAGTGAGTAAATGGAAAAACGGCTTTCTACTTTCGGCAATGAGAGAACTAGAAAACTAGACAAAAGTACAGAAAATAACTATTTTCAGATTCTGGGGACCAGGCAGGCCAGGACTGTGGTCCCTGGAAAGAAGGAAACAAATAAGGCTAACCCTACCTGACCTATTATGGTTTCCTTTCTGGAAGCAATTCCCAGACTGCAGTGCGGGCAGGGGGCGCCCAACAGCAGCACAGCCGCACCGAGGCGGGGAGACGGACTTCTCAAGTGGGGAGGCTCCAGTGGTGAGAATTCGTCCACAGCTTACCTGAGAGGGGGGACTCACACAGAGGTCACTCCCTAGAAATCCCCACAGGGCCTCTTCCGTCCTTGGCATTCACTCTTTGAGCACCAAACTGTTCATGCATAGAGTAAAACCCCACGGATCCAGAAAAGAACAACTTCCACAAAAAGAATAATTGCCAGGGAGTGAGATGAACAATTCCCAGTGCTCTAACAGGGCCAGAAATTGGGCCAGTTCCCTCCAACCAGAGGGCGAGACCTCACTGAATGCCCGGGTTGAATATACTGGGTATTCAGTTGAGAAGGGCCCCATTTTGGGAATTAAAGGGGCTAAAGTAGCCCTCAGAATAAAGGTTACTCTGGACCTGGCCTAAAAGAGATTAAAAGGCAATCTCAAAACAATAAAATAATCAAGTAATTTAACTGCCTGTCTGGAAAGAGCCACCATTCTTTAAAAATACAAGAAAAGTCAGATACAGAATTCACAATGTTTGTCAATAAAAAATTATTAGACATAAGAAGGAGTAAAACGTGACCCAGAACCAAGAGAAAATTCAGTCCATAGAAACAGGTCCAGAAAGGACCATGATGATAGAATTAGCGGAAAAGGACATTTAGAAAGCTCTTTTAAGCATACTATGTATGCTAAAGGATATAAAGAAAAACAAAAACATAGGGAAGAGAGAGCTGAAAGGCACAAATACTTTGACAGTACTGAGGCTGCTAGGGATGGAATGAATTCTTAAAAATTAATTGATTAGATTAGAATGTCACTAATACTGTTGTACTGTCCCATTGCTACATACAGGAATTAGTGGTATTCTGCTTCAGATGATTTATACATTGAATCCCTTATAAATATGAGAAAAGTAGTCATTCTCCTTTAAAAGTGAACTATTTCCTATTACAAAAAAATATGCTCCCACTAAGTACTTCTAAGCTCCCATATTTTACATTTCCCAGGTATTCCAAACCATTGAAAAGAAAGTATTCTGTACTGTGTGCTCACAACCAACTGCTTTAGGGCAGTTTTACAACTTTTTTTAGGCATCCTCAACCACATTGTGCACATTCCTTTCTCAATCAAGATCATTTCACATAGTGGTTGCCTGAATATCTTCAGTGCAACAAATTTCCAATGAGTGATGAATGATAATCTGTACTTATCTGTTAGCATGGGTGTTTATATCACCCAGAGCTTGGAAAATGGATCAATTCAAGATAAAACATTTTACTAACAACTTTCATGGTTCACTGGCAGAGAAAAGAAGGCTTATTAGCTTTGGCACTCCAGATATGGCCTTATCCATATGGTAAAAAACATACCAGATTTTTAAAAAGTCAATCAAACCATTCTGGTATCGCTATTAAAATAAACAGCATGGTCAATAAAACTGGTTGTGTTATTTAAGTCCGTCTGTTACTCTCCCGAAGGACTAGAAGAGTGTTTCTATCGGAGATTAGATCCGTATTTCCCTTTTAGCCGCGATAGCTTCTAGCAGGGATCGTGACACAGTTATGAAGAACATGTTTTCTAAATAAAAAAATCAGGACACAGCTGACAAATGGCCTAACAATAGGATAAAAAAAAAATTGTACATACAGATGAATATAATGAGGATCACAGAGGTTAAATAACTTGCTGAACATCTAAGTAAGGGGCCCAGCCAGGATTTGAATGTAAACCCATGTTCTGTCTGCTATATCCCGTGGCTTCCCTTACTCAAACCTGAATACATATGTAGAGCAAAAGACTGTATGTCCAGGAAGGCAGGTTGAGAAGATCACCAAGTTAAGGGGAATATTCAAAAAGAGACACTTCGTACTCTATCTTCAAACTTAATCTAGGCCAAAAGGGGGAACAGAAACAAAACCAATTTTCAGGGGCTGGGAGATTTCAAATGGAGTCCAGAGGTCATTCTGGAAGTTATTCTTACACATTACATAGCTATCGCTTTTTAGTTTTTAAGTGTATTGGAACAGGAAATACCTGAAACTGTTGAACTGCAACCCAGTAGTCTTGCATCTGGAAGACGAGGGTATAACTATATAGCTTATACGGTGTAACTGTGCGATTGTGAAAACTTTGTGGCTCACACTCCCTTTATCCAGTGTAGTGTATGGACAGATGAGTAGAAAAATGGGAATAAAAAGTACATGAATAATCGGGGGGGATGGGTTGTTTTGGGTGTTCTCGTTTACTTTTATTTTTATTCTTATTTTAATTTTTATTATTATTTCTTGAAGTAATGAAAATGTTCAAAAATTGTGGTGATGAATGTACAACTGTATGATGATACGGTGAACACCTGTACACTTTGGATGATTGTATTGTATGTACCTATAGCTCAATAAAATTGCAAGGGAAAAAATAAAAAAAATTAAAAAAAACAAACAAAAACTTCATCTAGGAATCTTGAAGAATCTCGTAAGTCAAGAATAGAATTATGAAAACATACATACACAAAGCAAGTCATCTTAACTCTAATATGTACAAACAAAGTATTTTTCTTTCAGAGAGCATATCAGTGAAAATTCCAAAGCTGAGCAAAATGTGTAGAGTAGCCCTGGGTACACACTGAGTTACAATTTTTAATGGTGGCTAATACCTTATCACACAGAAAATTCTTTTAATCCTCCTCAAGTAGATATTTGTATATCTACTGGTGACTCAATTATTTTAGACATGTTTCTGGAATCAAAATCTAAGACCTGAAGGAGACCAACTTTAAGTTTTCTGGGAAATATTAAGAAGGTAAAAAAGGGGCCAGTTTAATGAAATTACTTACAGTTCTGAACACATATACATTTACCCCGTGTTTTAATGTTAAAGGCACAAAATTTTATTAACATTCTGTAACTTTACACACCATCAAAACCAATACAGCTAGAGAAAGGTAATGATACGCACTTTATACAAACTGTTTAACATGGCTGTAGACACAGGCATGTGGCAATTCACAATTATGGCTATGTTCACTTCTAGAAAATGTCTGTCTGTCTCTTGTCTGACTATCTAACTAGCTAGCCAGCTCTTTATTTTCTCTTCTTATTGCCAGCTTCAGCCAGTTAGAATCTCAATCTGTGCTGGGTATATTTCCATGTTTTAGATTAGTCACTCTCAAAAGACCTAGGATATATAATTCTATATTTAAGGAGAGGTGCTTGGAATTTTGATTTTTAAGAGGTTCTAATTAGGTACTCCCCACAGTATATTGCCTGTCTCTGGTTCACATACAGTCACCAGACAATTTAAGAGGGCGGGGACTGTGCATGTGGGGTTCCTCTCCCAGCTTCACTGCGCAAGACAGCCCCTAGGTGGCAGCAGAGAAGCCACTACTGTGTACCCAGGTACACGGCATGCCAGGGGCAAGATGTAAGTCTGTGTCTGAAGCTACCAAGGAAAAGTTTTGAAAATGAAGGATAAACACCTAGAGTTATGTCATCTGTTAAGTATGCCACACGCAAGATGCTTTGTTCTTTCAAATTTATGGCATAGTCTAAGAATGTGTCCACGTTATTTACTTCCTAACTTTACTCTCAGGACATATGAAACAGAAAATGTACACATTATTATCAGCTGTTCAAATGATGAAAGGAAACTTCCCCCAAAACATGCACACACACATGTGCACATACATACGCAGCTCTCCTGGCCTAGAACTCTTAGCTTTAAGTACAGTTTTAAAAAAAGTTGGATCAATTAGCAACCCTGTGAATGCTGGAAACATCTTAACAGTGTCTTAGAGATAAAAGAGCATAAATACAGAATGAGAAAAAGAAGGAGAGCTAAATTATGTCTGCAGTCATAATGAATCAAAGCCCAGAAGGAGGTCTGCAAATCAGCAGGTTCTATGAAATATTAAGGTAAATGATTATTGATGAAAGATGAATAAGCCTTTTTGATTTCAGCAACCTTTAAATGACACCTAGCTAATTAAAACAACTCACACACATTCATTTATTCCTTGATGGGCATTTAGCTATCCTCGGGTATGATGAGACTTTATTTTATGAGATATGTATGTAGCTAATCCTGGGTAAGTGGACAAAGAATCCTAGAAAAAGAAAATCTAGCCCCTTTTAATATTTCATTTATCATTTCCAAGGTGGGAATAAAAAAAAAAAATCAACTGGTGGTATTTCCTGTTTAAAGAAAACATCCATAATATTCTGTTCTACATATTTATTAACATTGAACTTTATTTTAATTAATTACCATATAATGAATACCAGGCACTTATAATACTAATATTTTGCAATTACATGGTAGTTTAAATTTAAGTACATCATAGCACTATTTTAAATGACCTTATTATTCCACCCCACACTTCCAGGAGGGAAGCAGTAAATATCTTCTCAGGCATGGTGAGAGAGGTCTAAAGATGGTGGGAATTATTCACAGGTTGCATCACAAGCTGTGGGAGAATCTCAGATTCCTGCCCTAGGCCTGTCTGCCTGTGCAACCCTCATTCAAGTTCTCAAATATACTAACACTTGCTCCCCTTAGTCTCCTGTTTTGGAAATTAATCTATGGCTATTCAAGTTAAATATTACATCAAATTCCTGCAGAGTAAGTTGCTTTCTAATTACAGAGATAAATCAAATTTTCACAGCAGGGTGCATTTTGGTACCAGTATACAATGTAAAGAGCTACAGACATCAATTGCAGCATAAAATAAAAAGTTATAGAACCTAAAATAAATTTTTACATGCAAAAGATGCTAAAAAAAGATATGGAATCATATCATAGCCATGAAAAAAAAATTTATGCAGAAAACTTTTTAGCATCTACATATCCTTAGAATACAAGAAGGAAGATGATGATGATGTTGATAGTAGCATAAAAATAATAATCATAATAGCAACTAATGTTTTCTGGTCTCTTCCTGTGTACCAGGCAGTATTCGAAGAGCCTTACGTATGGTAACTCATTTTATCCACATATAAACTCAATGAGGAAAGTACTGTTACTTTCCCTATTTTACAGACGTAAGAAGTGAGGCCGAGAAGATGAACTGGCAGAGCCGGGATCTGAACTCAGGCCAGCTGACTCCACCCCTGTGCTCGTAACAAAACCTCTAGCAATGTACTGGATAGGAAAGTGGGGGCGTGGTGCCCTCATGCAATGGCTATAAAGGAAGTCCTGGACACCGTCTGCCCTTTCACAGATCCACATCCCCCCCGCACTGTTTCAGTTAGAAGAGGGACAGGATTATTGGTCATTAAAAGCCAATCAGTCAGCAGGAGTAACACCACACCTACAGCCAATCTGCCTTGGCTAGTAGAAAAGCTGAAAATCTTATGGAAAATCCAAGACAATTCAAAGATGTGCTGGTCTTTGAAAGAAACTGAGGGGTAATAAATTCTTGACTTGTCCCTTCCAGAGAGGTATTACTGGGACTCTCTCTGATGCAAATAAAATTCCTTAGAAATATTAGAAGGAAGACGTTGACTAAACTGTGACTTTGTGAGTGTTTCCAAAATGGCCTGGTCAGGTAGTTTGCATGCAGCAGGTGCTGAGCAGACACTGCAGCTGACTAGTGCAGGTCCAGCTCCCCGGATGCCCCAGCGAAACCCGCAGGCCCCTATAATACTGCAAATCACCTGTCACTCACAGTCATGAACGGCCAAAACCAAGATGTTAAATTTTCCAGTGCTGAAAGTGATAGCATATTCAAGGTATTATTACTACTGTCACAGACCTATTTTGAAACGGATTCCTTAAGGTCATAACCAGCACCCACGGCCATGACACATGACACCTGGCACCTGAACTCTGGACTCACCAACCCAGAAGCCACCTAAGGGCTACCTAATATGTTCTCCAGCATCTCTTCGTTTCTAGGCTCCACCTCATTATCCTATAGGCCTTAAGGCCCCACCAACCTCAAAGTTCAAGACTCCAAGACCCCAAAGAGGCTGAACAAGCCTTATGTGCTAAAACCCCTTAAAACTTTTGAAAAAAATCAGACCACTCAGAGACAAGTCACAATAATTCTGAAAAAACCTGATGGGTAATATCAAGCCCTCAATAAATGAAAGCCAGCGGCTTCCAAGGGCAGGAGATATCCAGGAATTTTCATAGTGAAGTGTTCACCATATGTAATATTTACCAGAAGTAAATAAATCCAGAACCTTAACTATATTTCACTGTCAGTCAAAACCATGTCAGTTCGTTGTTTTTTGTTTGTTTGTTACCCAGTTAGGATGCTGCTCAAGCCCACCAGTTCTTAGAGGCCCGTTTTCCCCACAAGCTCCTTGCGGCTCCCCAAGCACCCAATTTTAATTCCTTTCACTCTGCAGACAATACACAGCATGTAGTCTGTCCTGCCTCACTGGGTGCGAGGAGCCCGGAAGATGATTAGGTCTTGCTCATTTCTGTATCCTGGGAGTCAGAAGGCAGACACCAAATAACTGTTCAGGAGGTGCATGGACAGTCACGGAGGCTGCCAGATACACTGGAAAATGAATGCAGACAAGAACCTTGGGCTTGTTCTCTGTCTTAGGACTTGCCCCTATGAAGCTTTTTACTGCAAAGGAGAGGCTAAACCTGCTTATAATTGTGCCTAAGAGTCTTCCCCTGAGTGCCTCTTTGTTGCTCAGATGTGGCCCTCTCTCTCTAACTGAACCAACTTTGCGGGTGATCTCACTGCCCTCCCCACTAAGTGGGACCTGACTCCCAGGGTTGTAAATCTCCCTGACAATGCAGGCTGTGACTCCCTGGGATGAATCTGGACCTGGCATCTTGGGATTGAGAACATCTTCTTGACCAAAAGGGGGATGCAAAATGAAACAAAATAAAGCTTCAGTGGCTGAGAGATTTCAAATGGAGTCGAGAGGTCACTCTGGTGGGCATTCTTGTGCACTATATAGATAACACTTTTTAGGTTTTAATGTATTGGAATAGCTAGAAATAAATACCTGAAACTACCAAACTCCATCCCAGTAGCCTTGACTCTTTAAATAGAACAATGTAGATTACAAGAGGTGACAGTGTGATTGTGAAAACCTTGTGGATCGCACTCCCTTTATCCGGTGTATGGATGGATGAGTAAAAAAATGGGGACAAAAACTAAATGAAAAATAGGGTGGGATGGGGGGGATGATTTGGGTGTTCTTTTTTATTTTTATTTTTTATTCTGATTCTGATTCTTTCTGGTATAAGGAAAATGTTCAAAAATAGATTGGGGTGATGAATGCACAACTATATGATGGTACTGTGAACAGCTGATTGTACACCATGGATGATTGTATGGTATGTGAATAGATCTCAATAAATAACTGAATTAAAAAAAAATAAACTTGGGCTTGTTCAAGTTTAAACTCTTGAATATTTCACAAAGCTTAGACTTAGAAATTAAAGGAAAGAAGAAAATGGAAAAGGAGAATTAAAAATAACCATTTATTTAACCTCAATCAGTTTAAATTTCTCTTATAACACAGGTTAATACTTTTTTAAAGTTATGTTAATGCAGCCTGTAAAAAACTATTCTTCACCAAAATTATAAGAATCTGGGATTTAAGTTCTTTTTCTACATCTTCCTCCTTTCCTGCACAGGCCCACCATATCCCCACACAGGGACCGTGAGATAAAGTCCTCTTGATGGCCATCTGCTAGAAAATTTTGATAACTGTTCAAATCCACAATGACTAGTAATTGAACAGTGCCCTCTGGAGCTGTAACATCCACCTTATGTCCTATGACCCCCAGCATTCCCCAATTCCATCTCCATTCTACCTGTCCCCTCTTGCAACCTTCTTCAGGAATTCTAGGTGACGTTATCATTAAAAACAAAATTGGTGTCAAAGTTCTATTTTACTACTTTCACTATTGCTTTTCAAATTTTGTCAATGGCACATGTGTTTCTCAACATAACCCAGTAAGTATTAAAGCAGAGAGCATAGAAGAGATGCAAAAGATATTTGTTGCTATACAGACTCATTTGGAGGGAATTATTTTCAAATCATGATAATCACGAGGTTCTGAAATGGCAAATGTCCTTTAAATAACATTTTCCTTAATGGAATACAACAGAATACTTTAATTTTTAAAATATATTTTAATAATTAATTCCAGAATTATGAAATTCCAGAATTATATGAAGTCAATATAAAACTATTACAGTATTTTCTTAGATGGGTGATTTACAATTATTCGAGACGCAACAAATATATAACTTTCAAAAATTAGGAAGGAATTTATTTGTTCACTATTAAATGAGTTTTTTCTTTTTTAACAAATTTATAGTATATACGAGATTTGTAGGAGGATTTATTTAAAAGGAATTTATAATAATCATTTTCTATTCCAATGGTATTAGAATCATCAAATGGGTCTCACTGACAATACATTAAGCAAACGTGATTTATTTCTAAATTTGAATTAAAAATAACCTACAATACAATTTAAAAAAAAAGTTTGCTAGCAAAAACGGTGTTGGCCCTTCATTTGACTTGTTGGATGCGCTTTAAAGTTCAAAGTATTATTTGAGCATATTCTCTAATTTAGACTCTATACTATTTTCTCAATTTAGATTGACAAAACCAATTAATTCCGGGTCATAATGTTTTAGTCTAAATTCATACACATCCAGGAAATCCTGACTCATGAATTTAGTATTCATCATTTCATTTGGACAGTCTACTAAAGATTTGGGTTCAACAGCCTTTTGCTCTTTGGTTTCCTCCAGACTCTGCTCAGTTCCAGCAAAGCCCTCAGAACTTTATTATCACTGGAGCCTGGGCCAGGCAGGCATCTCTTGCAGGCAATCAGGAATTTTGGTTAAAAGAAAAGTCATACGGAGGCAGCAACTCAGGCTAAGGTCAGTATTCTGCCTAGAGACGTTTGTTTAAGTTAATTTTATAGTTTGTAGAAAAATTAAACTGAAAGAGCTCCTTCATCTACACCACCACCTCACCAAAACAAATCATCACCTTAGGGGCAATTATCTGGTTCCAAAGTGTTTTGTTTTGGGAACAAATATTTCCAAACTGTATTACCAGGGACTCAGTAATAAAATACCTGAATATTCTGTGGGGAAGAACTAATAATAAGAGGCAGAAAATGATTTAGAAAATTCAATTTTAAAAATACTCATGAGTTTTATAGACATGTATAGGTCTACTAATATATATTCATTCATTCTGCAAGCATTTTGAATCCCTTTAATGTGATATTCAAATACACATTCAAATATTATGGCATATTAATAGAATACGTAAATTATAAATGAGGGCATTCTAGCCATTTTCATTTCTGTAACAATGCAGAAAGTTCAGAATGTTGATGTTCCTATACACACACCTATCATCACGGAAGAAGCTAAGGATATGCTAACCTCTTCCTTGATTGGAAAAGACAGCAAATATCTTTTTAAAAAGTAAACTGCTGCTTCTCTTTTAATTACAAAAATCAACCAACGAGGGGAAAATGCTAAGGAAAGGAATGAAGCAACCAATAGAGAATAATCAAATACTGATTGACAATGAGGGCTTGGGATGCCCAAGGAAGAGCTCTAGAACATCTGGGAAGTTGATTTAAAAGTGGATTTTGGATTCAGGTCTTGATAAAGTCTCCAGAGAAGTTGAAAATGCATCTCACGACAGGACTCCACGTAAATCCTCATGAATTTATACTAATAGTTGATTTTTATTCCATCCTTATACAGGCGCAAGAAAGAAAACAACACCAACCTAAGGCCACTAAATACCAATAAGATTGGTACTTGAATCCACTGGTTTTGACCGGCTAAGGGACAGGAAAACCAGGCAGCTGGGTTGAAATAAAAAGGTAAGACATCATGCCAAGCTGCGTGCAAAGCAGGATTTTTAGTTTCTCATAGATGGCTAAAGTCAAATGAAGTCTCAAGTAAGTCAAGGAGATTTTGACGATGGTACAGGCAGGTCATCAACAAAGACCTAGAAGGACAGTGACCTGGCAAAGGAAAACACATTAAAACCAGCGCAAGCACACCCTGTAGGAGGATGACTTGCCAGCTAACTGCCAAAGTCTGAAACTGTTTTCTTTTATCCCCATATTTCTACAAAATACTTAAACTTTCTCTAAGGCTAAAATAAATAAATAAATAAATAACCCCCATTACACATGACTTCTCCAAACAAATTGTGGTTTCGGGCAATGTTAATCAACAAAAAGAATTAAACAAGAAGACTTTAAAATTAGCCATGACCTTATTTATGGCTTCATTACTTTCAAGATTTCATTTGTTGGGTTGTTTATGTCACTTCAGCCTTTAATTTAATTGCTGTATCTCTAACTATATTAGAAAAGCTTAATGAATGGTGATTGCTTGTTTTCACTCACCAAAACGTAACATTCGCAGAACGCCTAACACCAAAGAGTCATTTAATTCACCCACGTATTAGATGAAGGTGGATTTTGACTTTCAGAATGACCCTCTAACAGAAAAGTATGATGCTGTGAGCCAATACGGCACATTTGGATAAAATTTGGGATGAGGCTGAAAAGGGAGGACTTACAGGCCCCAAACACCAGGCTGAGGAGCTTAGATGTCATCTGGGAGGCAACAGGGAGCCACGGGATAATTGTAAGCAAAGGAACAACATGGTCAATCTAAAATCACAGAAAACCCAGATTTAATAATACTAAGCTTATGTCGAGTATAACATTCACTTAGAAGTTGCTGTGGTCCATTTCATTTACAGGAAACAAACATTTTTAAAGCACACTACAACAACAGTGAAAGCCCTCTCTCAACCTGATACGAATGGGTTTGCTGGGCCTTTAAAAGTAACATTTCTGCTGAACAGAATTAGCCATCTGTAGAAAGATTTTAATCCAATACTGAATTTTTTATAAATTGCTCAATTACCTATTGTAATATATCTAAGTAGTCAAATTCTGTATATACTGCTATTCTCCATGTTTACTCATTGTTGTGAACTTACGGATACTAGAGAAATAAATTTTCAGCTTTCAAAAAAAAAACACGGCCAGGTTTTTATTTTAGATAGAGAACTCCAGATATTGAGTGAAGAAGGGATTTGAGGAGAAGACAACTAGAGACAAAGAGAGAAGTTAGGAGGCAACAACTACCATCCATGTGTAAAGTAGGAGAGGATGGATTTGGGATTTTTACAATGTTGAACTTGCAGGCCTCCGTACTGACTGACATGGGTGGGGGGAGGTGAGAGAGCGGTTTTGGCTTGAGTATGAGTTGGTAGTGGTTGCCTTAAATGAGGCCAGGCCTCTGGTTAGGTCAGAGGAGCTGAAGAATGGAAAATGACCCATCCCATTTTGGATGAGATGGGTTTTGGCAGCCTGGGAGGCCCAGGAAGCAGCATTCCCAGCTGGTGCTTAGCTACAGGAACCTGAAAGGGCTGAGCTAGTGCAGACTAGGTATCACCAGCTGGTAGTTAAAACCTTAACTAAGAAGAAAACATGGAGAATCATAGTGGTCCATAGCTATATCTTTGGAGAATCCAAACTTTAGGGGGATAAGTAGAAGAGGACCTCCAAAGACATAGGGAAGGAGCAGTCAGAAAGGAATGGTCAGCCAGGAGAGAACCAGCACCATGAAAACCCAAAGAACACAGAGCTTCAGAAATGCCACAGAGTGGTCATGTATGAAAAGGACTGAGAAGTGCTTACTGGACGAGGTTGAGAAGGCCATCACTACCCTTTGTGAAAGCAGTTTCAGTGAAATGGTGAATTAAAAGAATGTGCTGCATAGGTTGTACAGCATATGAGTTTTCTGCTGCTGCTGTGACAAATTACCAAAAACTCAGACAAAATTACCAAATTATCTCACAGTTTGGAGATCAGGAGCCTAAAATGGGTCTCACTGGGCCAAAATCAAGGTATCAGCAGGGCTGCATTCCTTCTGGAGGCTCTAGGGGAAAATCTGTTTCCTTTCCTTTTTCGACTTCCAGAGGCCCCCTGCATTCCTTACCTCATGGCCCCTTCTATCTTCAAAGCTAGAACCACAGCATCTTCCAATCTTTCTCCAACTCTCCTGCCTCCCTTGTGATTATATCAAGGCCTACTTGGATAATCCTGGAAAATCTCCCCATCTCTAGGTCCTTAACTTAATCACATCTGCAATATCCATTTTGCCATGTGAGGTGACATACTCGCAGATTACAGGGATTAACGTGCACATTTGCAGGGGGTGGGGTATATTAATCTGCCTGCAACATGAATGAGATGTGAGAAAGTAGAATCAAATCTAGAGTAATTTTTCAAGAAGTTTGCATTAGAAGCAAAGAGGAAACATAGGGCAGAAAATAGCTAGAGGGTAAAAGACAATTAAAAAAAAAAAAAACAGAGTGATAAAGACTTGAGCATGTTTAGTCTACATGGAAGTGCCAGTGGAGAGGCAGGGGCTGAAGACAGGATTGAGAGGAAATAACTGACGGGGTAGGTTTGCTGGAGAGATGGGTGCGGAGTTGAGAACCCTAAACACAGAGCTGGCTGACAGAAGGGGAGGTGGCCTCAGCATGTGTGGATGTGGAGGAGCATGGGCTGTAGAGGGATGGTAGGTTTGAACCTGGCTGGTATTTGTCCCTGGTTCCTAGGAGGTGCCCTCTACATCTCTGGAATTCCCCGTGATAGATGATAGACACGTCTAGTGTTATTTATGGTGGGCCCCAGACCACATGCAGGGAGATGACTCAGGATGGGGAGGGGGGTCACTGGTAATTTTAAGGTGGGGGCTGGCCACTCTAGGAAGACAACCATGATTTTAGAGGGTTGGAGCTTTGAAACACATCACATCAGCCAGAGCCCCAGAGAAGGGAGGGGAGAAGGGGGTGGCTGGAGATCGAATTCAACCACGTGGGTGTTGATTCACTCGAGCATGCCCATGTAGTGACACCCCACTAAAAACTCGACACCAAAGCTTCGGCGAGCTCCTCTGGCTGACAGTATACAGTGACGTGCAGGAGGGTGATGCATCCTGACTCCAAAGGGAGATGACACAGGAGCTTTGCATTGGATAATCCCCCAAGACCTCACCCCATAGACTTCTTCTTTTGGCTTATTTCTAGCCTTTTTTTTTACTATAATTTTAAATATAGTGCTTGAGTTCTGTGAGTCATTATAGCAAATTATTGAACCTGAGGGGCAGGTGAGAACCCCAAATTTGTAGCCAGTTGGTCATCCGTGTGGGTGGCCTAGGATCCCCTCCTACTTATGGCTAGTGTCTGAAGTGAAAGCAGTCTGGTGGGGCCTGTACTCTTCACCTGCGGAGCCAGACGGAACTCCAGGTAGGTAGAGCCAGAGTTGCATTCTGGTTGGTGTCAGAAGCTGTTGCACGAGCTCAGGCAAGTTGAAGAGAACAAAGCTGGGGACACTTGCTGAGTTGGAGAAGCAGCTAGCCAAGGTCAGAAACAAAGAGCCAAGGGTCCTGATATTGAAGCCCATTAATTAGCAATGCACCAATTTGCAAAACTATTACAATGAGATTCACCACCTTTAAGAATTCATTTCTCACATTTCAAGAAAAGCAGGGACAAACAGTACCAACTAAAAGTAAGTAAATCAAGGGGTATTTAACTACTTCAAGAACATAACAACTTTGTTATGTGACCTGACATTTTAAGAAGAGCACATGTTTAATAACGGCCTGTATCTAAGAAAATTAGTTTTGTTCTGTGTTTGCCAGACTCCCTTTTGACACAACTGGATTCCAGTTTTAATGGAGGGAAAAAACAAATTCACAAAGGTCTTTTCTTTTGAAATTGGCATTTCTCTTTAGTGGTAAAATGCATGCAAAAAGCATATGATTATGGTTTTTATGTTTCCATTAAAGTGTCCTCAGTAAGCTAGGGGAGTCTAGCCTACTATTTTCCTGCTATTTAGATTTGTAGCAGCACAGTGCCTATTTTATTTCAATTATATGTGAGGACAATGCACTCTTGGTGGCAAATGATTGCATGGTGACAGTTAGTAAAAGTCCATTAGAGCTTTTTCTCTGCAGTTTACAGATTCTGGTTTCTGAATATAAAAATTTGAATTGCATGGAATCTTCAAGTAAATATTGATTATTGACCAGCATTCCAGCATTCCTTGGTTAGAATTCAAACATATTAAACTTCCTAAGTTGGGATTTTTTAACTGTACTTAAAAAGAAACTTTTTGGTAAGTGTCAAGAAACACCTGACTAGAATAAAACTTAGGAGCATCAAGCCTGCAGGCTGACCTTCTAAATAAAATGATTATTTAATCATAGGTGAACAATGGGCATTTATGAATATCAAGATAAAGTTGAGTCTAATATGGAGATTACAAATCATTTCACAGCTTCATTCTTAACAGATCTTAATAAACTAACTCACATTGGAGTCTCAATTTTTTTTTTCCCATGAGCCCAAGAGTGGTGTTTTTCAAAATGTGGATGATCAGTTGAATCAAAAACAACCAGGATGCAAGTTAAAAATCTGGATTCTTAGTCCCAACTAGATCTACCAAATCAAAATATCTAAGAGGGTAAGTCAGGAAATCTGTATTTGTGAGAAGTACCCCAGGTTCTGCTTACGCATGCTAGAAATTTGATAACCACTGTTCTGGAACACATTCTCTTAGTTTTGTTGGGAAATGCAGTCTACCACAACTCTTAAACTCATGACAGTAAAAATTCCTGCGTCTTCATTCTCACCAGAAGATAACTTGATGTAAACAGAAATGCCACAATTGTAACCAAGTTTTGAGACGTTCAAGCCTCCATATCTCCACGAAACACTATAAGCTTGGAATTGGCAAAAAATTCATGGAAGTAGAACATGAAGGGCTTCAAAGAATTCCACGACAGTACGAAAAGAAGAACTTCAAGCTGTCAAAGGACAAACTGAAATTGAATGAAACATAGTGTTCTTATATCACTACCCCCTGCTCTGATTTTCTAATGCTTCCATTATGCAAAATATCAGAAATGGATTGGCTTTTATAAAGGGGATTTATTTGGTTACAAATTTACAGTCTGAAGGCCATGGAAATGTCCAAACTAAGGCATCAACACAAGTATACCTTCACTGAAGGATAGCCGCTGGCGTCTGGAACACCTCTGTCAGCTGGGAAGGCACGTGGCTGGTGTCCCCTCTGGGATTCTGGTTTCAAAGCGTCTCAGGGTGTTCTCTCAGTTTCTCCCAGACAAACTCTGGAGTAGCAAAAGTCTGCTTCAACAGCCATCTCCAAAATGTCTCTCTCAGCTGCAGCACTGAGCTTCTTCTGTCTGAGCTCTTATAGGACACCAATAAACTAATCAAGACCTATGCTGAATGGGGAGGGTTAACACCTCCATGGAAATAATCTAATCAAAGGTATTACCCACATTTGGGTGAGTCACATCTCCATGGAAACAACTTAATCCAAATATCCCACAAGTTTGGATTAACAGATCATGGCTTTGTGGGGGGCATAATATATCCAAACCAGCACACCCTATACTCACTTCCAAATAAGCCATTTTACAGTATCCAGCACTTATTTTTAATGCAAGCAGTGATTCTATGCATTTATACTCTAGAAGCAATCTGAAAACCTCATACTGAACTCAAGCCCTGAGTTAAAGAGAAACTGTTCATGATATACTGTGATTTATTAAAAATAGTTAGAGACCAAGTTATTTAATGATAAAGTGGTATTAGCAGAATTGCATGCCCACACTTTTAAATCCAACTTCAATATAAGGTATACAATCTATCTTTACTCATTTCAACTTGTTTCCTAGCTTAGTCTTCTGCATCAATGTGGGGACTCTTTGTTTTCTCAAGAGTAAAAAGCCTGTATTCTAAATAACATCAGCAAAAGCAAACACTTAAATGGTTCTTACTACGGACCAAACTCAGTGTTATGTTCTATATTTATTAGCAGATTTAATCCTCCCCAAACCTAATGAGGTAAGTACTACTATAGCCCCCATTTTACAGATGACAAAAATGAAACACAGAGTTGACACACCTGATGGCAAGAGTCCAGTATCAAACTCAGGCAATCTGGCTCCACCACTCTTTCTCTCTTATCCATGACACTCAACTGCCTCCTACATTACATCAGGATTGTAGGTGGGTTTAGGAGTTGTAAGGGTAGAGTTGTGTATCAACGACTGAAGGATATATGTCCCTGACATTTGATTGATCACATTTCTTTAAGTAGAAACTTAACACAATGAAAGGCAGAAGAACTAATTGAGCAACATTGGAAAATTGTGCCTATTATTTAAATTCCAAAATTACTGTAGAAATGATGGGACCAAGGTGTTCCAGTTTGCTAATGCTGCCAGGATGCAAAATACCAGAAATGAATTGGCTTTTATAAAGGGGGTTTATTTGGTTACAAAGTCACAGTCTGAAGGCCATAAAGTGTCCAAACTAAGGCATCAACAATAGGGTACCTTCACTGAAGGATGGCCATTGGCATCCAGAAAACCTCTGTTAGCTCGGAAGGCACGTGCTGGCATCCGCTTGCTCTACAGTTGCATTTCAAAATGGTGTTCTCCAAAATGTTGCTCTTGGGGCATTTTGTCCTCCCTTAGCTGCAGTTCCTCTTCAAAATGTCACTCTCAGTTGCTCTGAGGTACCTCTGTCTGTGAATTCCTTTGTAAGACTCCAGTGATCCAATTAATACCTACCCTGAATGGGTGGGGTAACACCTCCATGTAAATTATCCAATCAAACCTTCACCCACAGTTGACTGAGCCACATCTCAATGGAAACACTCAATCAAAGGATTCCAACCTAATCAACACTAATACATCTGCCCCCACAAGACTGCATCAAAGAACGTGGCGTTTTCTGGGAGAGATAATATATACAAACCGGCACACCAAGGGATAGTTCTCCAATATGTTGGCCATCTTTATCTAAAGAAGGCAGCTCCTTTCAGGTTCTTCCATGTGTAATTCATTATACTCAGAAAGTTTTTTGATGCCATGAAACAGAAACCTGGCAGAGGGTGCCTTACAAGAAAGGGGCTAACTTTTCCAAGTAACAAAGAGGCTAGAATGGACTGGTGCAGCTGCTCAAGAGACAAGGCTACTTTCCTCTTCCTCCATGTGGCTTTTATCCTCAGAACTCAACCAAAGTAGGGAAAGCCCTACCTTGGAGCATCACGTCCAAATTCCAGGCAGGCAGAAGGGAGAATGGCAATGGGCAAAACCAAGTCTGCCCCTTTTAATTCAGGATAAAGCCAGTTTTGCAGAAAGCCCCATCTAGTAGATCCACTACTAGTTAAAACCATGCCCCATGGTCACCACTCACTACAAGGGAGCGTGGGAAATGGAAATTATTAGCTGGACACATTGCCAGCCTATACAAACTTGGGATTCTATTAGTAAGGGAGAAAAGATATTGGCAAGGCAAATAGCAGTGTCTTCCACAGTAGGGAAGAAACGAAACACAGATAGCTTTGAATCAGATTCTAATGTATTCTGGCCAGCTGAAGAGGCAGCAATCAAATAGGAAATTCACACTTGGCCAAAAATATAAGGCTATGAATCATTTGTATTTGCTCGGTTTTCTGATGAGGATTTTAAAATATTTTGAGGTCCTCTTTCTACATAGTATAAAGACTAAATATGCCAACAATTTCTGTGAGCTTATGCCTTGGTATTCACATAAAACAGGAAGGAATGGTCTGCTTTACTTTAGCATCAATCCAACATGAAAACATCAAAATGTTACTGAGGCTATTAATAAAGAGTTGTAAGGATGGCACTTTGACCAAAGCATACAGTCAGATAAATCAGACAGGCATGGAAATATTTCTAGACATAGTATGATGCCACCCTATCGAAAGCATTTTATAAATAACATGTGAAAGTTGAGAAAATGTCCCTTTTTGACATCAGAATCACATTTCACAAATTATTCCTGGCTGTTTCCATGTGGGGCTACTAGATCCCCATGGCTGACTATGAGATCAATCAAAATCATGATGCAAAGAAATTCAGAATACTGCTTTCTTACCAACAGTGAACATCCCAGAACAGATGCAGGCTACACGTCAATCTATCAACTGACTGTCCATTCCCAAGAATTCAAAAAATCTGAATAGTAAAATTCATTGGATACCAATTCCAAATGTTGGTGAAATTTAATTAGTTATAGGAGTTTCTTTATTGTGGATAGTTTTCATAAGTACTCTCTGAAGAGGTTCAAATTTGGGTTTCCATTTGAATGATCTTTAAAAAAAGTTACTGTAAGCATATTCTGGATCATCTTATAGATGAGTGATTTCACTGCCTGAATTTAAGTTCATGGAGGCAACAAGCAGTGCTACTTTCACCATCTCAAGTGAATCAGAACAGAAGTGAGTTTGTCATCACACATAAATGATGCATCTCTATATACCACATGCAGGTCAAATGTCACTTGACAAGGGCATGCAAAAATTTAACTGCAGAAATTTAAAAGAGAAAGAGTGGGAGCATAGAGCCAGTAGTGGCTTGCGAGGGTAAACAAACAAACTCCAATGAGCCTTCAATGTAGCTGCCACCACCATAGTCATGATTTGTGCAAGAGTTTAGATTTAGAAAAACATTACTGGTGACATTAAATTAATGTTACTCGTTAGAATGTAATAGTTTTGCCGTTTTGTTTGTATTTAATTTGTAAAGATGTTCGGTTTTATAGTTGCATAATGGCTATAAACAGAAGGAGTTTAGCCCTATTTTATTTTTATACATATTTAAGTAACATTATAATCAAAACAATTTAATTCAATACTGCAGTACCAAGAGATTGTCTTTTCCCTTTAAAAAAAACAAAAAACAAAAAACAGTCTACACTACTCTCAAGTCTCAGAAACACTTTTCTATAGCTCTGATAGGAAAAGACAACGGAGGTGACACCATTTTTCCCAAGCCAAATCCACCTTCTTCTACAAGTACGTGGAAGAGTAAAGGTACAATAAACCTCATACTTTGTATTGGTAACACTAGTCATTATTGAATGGACATCTTATTCGCTGCAAAAAATAATAGCTACAAAAACTAAACTTTAAGTTTCTGCAACTCTTTCTGAAAAATAATTGATATGTCTCTTGTGTTGGAAGTGCTTTAGAAATCCTCTAGTCTAAGAACCCTCTGGGAGCGCAAATACATAATACTATAAAATCATAGCCCTCTAGGCTGTGCTTGGGTAAGACAGAATACTTGGAATATACGATGTGATTTTGAGTTGTTTACTGCTTGGTGTGACTCATCCCTATAATGAAAGGCCCCTCTGGTGAGGGGGTCTGAGATAGAAATGAGCTAGGAGACTGAATTTCACTTCAGGGCCCTGTTGCAAAGCACAGACTACAAACACTGGAGCCCAGAAGCAGAGGGGACTCTGGGCACATGAAGCCTGCTTGAAAGTTTGCAGAAATCTCTGGAAGATATTTAGATTCTTGTAGGCACTGAAACTGGAGTTTAAAGCAACCATTTCTGTAGCAGTTCTAATTTAGATATGAGTAACAAGGGAAGGAGAATGATCAGAGGTGACATGCTTAGAATTGATGAGAAAGGGGAAAAGAGCCTACTGCCTGATAAATCAGTGAATGAGCAAGCTTATTATCCATTATCTACTTAAATGCTGTTTAATCTTCCTCTCCTTATGAGGGTGTTTAAAAGTTTGGACCTAGAGTTGAGACAGATGCCATAGCTTCTCTGTGTATATAATATATTGCCTTAAAAAACAACAACACTTATTTTGTGTATAATCAGAAATAAGTTTAGAAAATTTAGAAAAGTATAAAAATTTAAAATTATCTATAATCTTATTGGTTGTTTGGAGCTGTTATGTACCCCAGAAAAGGCCATGTTCTTTTAATCCATTTCTGTGGGTGCAGACCTGTTGTGCGTGGGACCTTTTGGTTAGGTTATTTTAGTTGAGATATGACTCATCCCATTCAAGGTGGGTCTTAATCCTTTTACTGGAGTCCTTTATGAGAGGAAGGATGAAATAGCCAGAGAGCTTAGAGAAAAAGCCCTGGGAGGAGCTGAGAGAGGAAGCCACTGAAGCCAAAAGCTGAAAGTGATGAAACCCGGGAAAGAAGGACTAGCAGACACAGGCATGTACCTTCCCTTGTGACAGAGGTGTCTTAGATGCCAGTTGCCTTTCTTCTGAGAAGGTATAGTCCTGTTGATGCCTTAATTTGGATATTCTCATGGCTTTAGAACTGTAACTTTGTAAGTGAATAAATCTCCATTTTAAAAGCCAAAAAAAAAAAAAAAAAAAAAAGCAACCACTTCTGGATCTCAAGAGCTGGGGAGGTCCCTTCTTACTCCCATCCCTGATGTCAGTGAAACTTCAGGGTTACGTGAATAACTGCAACAAAGCACAACCACTAGTTTTTAGATTTTCAAACCATGTAGACAGTGCTGAAAACAATGAACGTTTCTATCAATGATCAATAATGCATGAACCTATTTTTTTCAGTCCCTCTACAAGTTACCCAACTGGCTAAGGCAGTGTTTCTAGCTTCTTCTATCACAGACTTCAAATGCTGTTGGCCCTTCCACAAGTAGTTTTCACAAGTACAGCAGAAACCAAGAAAGAAGCTTTTTAAGAAAATGTCACTGTCACTGATGATAACCTTATTCTTTGCATCCTGACACATTTGTGAACCTCCTAGCTGATTACACCAAAGGGCTCTAAATAAACCAGAAGCCTCCTATGTTACCTTTAACTTACTCATTATAATCCACATCAAATAAACTCTTTATAATGTTTATAATGTTTCCTTCTAGGTTTGCCCAAGGGCTACCTGTTGCATTTGCAAACCTCTAGTAAAAATAGCTGGAAGTAGCTAAAATATAGGCTGCATGGAAAAGATAGTGGTCAAACAACACATGGATGCTATAGATGAAATCACATCAGTATAACTCTGGTCTTGCAATAGTTCTCAATGTATCATCGTCAGCAACCAGCAGTGACAGCATCAAACCTGGGAACTTGTTAGAAATGCAAATTCTTAGATTCTACCCCAGACCCACTGAACCAAAAATTCTGGGGAGGGCCAAGCAATCTGCATTTAATGAGCCCTCCAGTAATTCTCATGGATGCTAAAGTTCCAGAAACACTATTTTAAATGAAACCTGCAATTTTGATTTAATTTAATTTTAATTTGAAGCCCAGCTCCTATATGGAGCAATGATTAGAAGAAACTATTGTAAGAAGTGATGGGATTAATGAAAAGAGATCAGTTTTAAAATTGATTCAGTTAAAATTTGAAAGAAATATATAGCCATTAACATACAGATCACATTGCAGTCCTTTGTTCTGTGAACTAACACAAATAATTCAGACCCGTCCTCTGTAGCTGTTAGCCTACGATTTGAAAACTGGATACACTACACATCTCATTTACTAATTCTTTCGTTAAAAAAAAAAAAAAGTGGTCCTTCTAAATCATAATAGGAACAAATCATGTCAATCCCCATTTATTTAATTACCACAACTAGAGGCTCCCCTAGCCTCCTAGCAATAAACAGAAATATCACTTAGTGGGAGAGCCATAATTTCAAGTTTGCTTTTTATTTGAGTAATAAACTAAAGGTTGATTCTCTGATCTAAAACCATTTCAAGAACAAGATGAAATGCATTGGCATAGTTAGGAAAGCTATCAAAACATCTACCGTGCCTTCCATTAGGTTCCAATTTGTGTAAACGCAATACTTTCAGACACAATTGTTCTTTAAAGGCCATTAATAAAAGGCAATTCAGGTTTGAGGATTGATGAGTAATCTGCTCCCTTGTCAAAAACTATAGAAAAGTTGATTTGGAAGCCATACACTGATGATTCCTGGAGCCTACCTGTCTGCAGGTGAAGGTTTGGAACTCCGCGGCTTCTTCACTTGGGCATACAAAGCATCCAACATCTGTCCTTCTCGTGGGCTCTGGGGTCTGGTGTTGAGTGCCATGGAGCCTTCATATGAAGAAATTCCCCCAAACATCAACTCATCTTCACAGCCAAATGTCCGATGAAAATCTTGAATTTCAGCATAGTCACGCTCTCGAGCTTGTCGCTCTCGAAATTCTCGAGTTTTGGCTTGAATCCTGCAAAATTAGAACAAAGTTGAAATGAGAGAAATTACTCCTTTTCTAAGAAATTGAACTTAGAAACATTTATCAAAATATGTTGCAAAATAGAATTAAATTTTAGGAAGCTATATAATGATCAGGTACAGACATTTTAAGTTGTCAAAGTAATACCATATACTTATTCCAGATAGCTTTTGTTCATGTCAATAAGACACAGTCATAAATTAAATCTTGTATCTAAAGTTTCACTTATTAATTAGCTTTAAAAAATCACTAGGAGTAGATAATTTTAGGCATCCACCAGGATTTTGCTCATACAGATTTTTTAAGGCAAGAAGTGATTTTTAAACACTTACATAGATACATATATATTATATATGTTTGTATGTATATATGTGTATAATTTATGTCTAACCCATTATAAATTTGCCATAAATGTTGAAAATGCTATGAAACTTAAATGTGAGTCCACCATATAATTCTTCATTGATGGAGAACAAATCTCAGTTTAATTACAGTAACTTTGATTTTATGTGATGCATACAGAACTGGGAAATCCTCAGATAAACGACAAGAAGGCTTGTATCCAAAAACCAAATTCTGAAATAAACTTCCCTGTATTACAACTAAGAAGCAGACCTTAGTTAATCATTTTTACCAAAGATAGTTTTAAATGGCTAAAATAGATTTTATTAAGCTACTTTGATTACAGAGTCCTCTTCAGTTTAGAATATATTGTAATAATTTATACCCTAAATCAATCTGAGTATCTAAAACTAATTAAGCAACCCTCACTAGAATTTTTATGAGTTTTGATGGAAACATTAATTTCCATTATATACTTATAAATGTAAATGTTTCTTTAAGAGCAGAGAAGACTTATTTATAGAAAGCAATATCTTCCTGAGTTTAATGTTTTACTGCAAAGTTATTTACTTTTATATATTTGAAGTAGACTTCTAGTAGCATAAACGATATATTGATTTAAACATAGATTCAAAACAATCCAGAAAAAGTACCAAAACTAGACCAAGGCAGTACAAAAAGAAAACTGCAGACCAGCATCTCTCATGAATATCGAAGCAAAAACCCTTACCAAATTATTAGCAAACAGAATTTAGCAATGTATAAAAATAATTCTACAACATGAACAGATAGATGGTGTTTATTCCAGGAATGCAAGGCTGGTTTAATATGCAAAAACCAATCAATGTAATCCACTATATTAACTGGTTAAGGAAGAAAAATCACAATCGTATTGACTGATGCAGAAAAAGCATTTATCAAAACACCTATTTATGACTAAAACTCTAAGAGAACAAGGAGTAGAGGGGAACTTATTCAGCTTGACAAAGAGCATCTACTAAAAATACATACAGCTAATATCATATATAATGGAGAAAGACTGAATATTTGTCCTAAGATTAAGAAAAAGGAAAAGATGTCTGCTTTCACCACTGTTATTTACCATAGTGTTGGGAGTTCTATCTAGTACAGTAAGACTAGGAAAGGAAATATAAGACATATAGAAAAGAAGAAATAAAACTGTTCCTATATACAGATGACCTGATGGTCTATATAGAATATCCCAAAGAATCTACAAAAGACTCCTAGAACAAATAAACTAGTTCAACAAGTTTGCAGGATACAAGATCAATTTATAAAAATCTATTGTATTTTTATATTTTGGCAATGAACACATAGATACTGAAACTAAAAGTACAATTTCACTTAAAATTGCTAAAAAATGAAATTTTTAGGTCTAAATTTAACAAAATATGTGAAGGGCTAGTATGCTGAAATCTGCAAAGGGCTGATGGAAGAAATTAAAGATCTAATTAAGTGGAGAGACACACAGAATTCATGGATGGAAAGACACAACGCACTAACGAAGTCAATTCTCTCTAAATTGACACACAGGTTTGATGCAATTTCTGTCAAAATCCTAGCAAGATTTTTGTAGATACAGACAAGATTATTTTAAAGTTGATATGAAATGGCAAAATAATGAGAACTAAAACAACTTAAAACAATTGTGAAAAAGAACAATGTAAGTGGGAAGAATCATACTACCTGATTGCAGGATTACTTCATCGCTCTATTAATTAAGACTGTGATATTGGCAGAGGGATTGACACACAGATCTATGAACAGAATAAAGAATCCAGAAATAGCCAGCAAGTATGGCTAACTGATTTTTGACAATGGTACAAAAGCAATTCAAATAGGGGGAGAAAAAGTCTTTTCAACAAATGGTGCTGGAACAATTAGGTATCTATAGGCAAAAAAAGCTAAAATAAAAAAATAAAAATTAACCTCACTCCAAACCTTACACCTTGTACAAAAATTAACTCAAAATGAATCATGGATTTAAATGTAAAACTTCAGATTTTGAAGAAAATATAGAAGAAAATCTTCAGGACCTAGGGTTTGACACCTAAGGTCCCTAGATCTGACACCAAAGCAAGAGCCTTAAAAGAAAAAAAAAGAAAAAAAAAAAAACAAACATAAATTGGTTGTCATTAAAATTTAAAACTTTTGCTTCGTGAAAGACTGTTAAGAGGATGAAAAGAAAAGGTACAGACTGAGAGAAGGTATTTGTAAACCACATATCTAACAACAGGCTCATAGCTAGAATATATAAAGAACTCTCAAAACTTAACTGTGAAAAAACAAACAATCAAATTAGAAAATGGGCAAAAAGTCATGAAGAGAGATTTCACTGAAAAGGAAAAATGATGACAAGCATATGAAAAGATTTATATCATTTGCCATTGGGGAACGCAAGTTAAAGCCATAAAGAGCCACCATTACACAACTATTCGGATCAGCCAAAATAAAAAATAGTGGCAATTCCAAATGCTGGTGAGGATGCAGGGGAACTGGATCTCTTATACATCAGCAGTATGGATATAAAACGGTACAGCCACTCTGGAAAATGGTCTGACAGTTTCTTAAAGAAAACCCACAAAACTAGATATATTCTTACCATATATCCCAGAAATCCCACTCCTGGGCATTTTACCTCAAAGAAATAAAAACTTTTGTCCTTACAAAAACCTGTACAAGACTGTTCATAGAAGCTTTATTAGTAATATTGAAAACCTGAAAACAATCAAGATATCCTACAACAGATGAACGGTTAAGCCAACTGTGGCACATCCATACCATGGAATACCACTCAACAATAAAAATTAATGAACTAACGATATACACAATGACTTGAATAGATCTCAAGGGCATTATGCTATCTTAAAAAAAAAAAATCTCAAAAGGTCACATGCTGTATGATTTTATTTTGCACCATTCTCAAACTGACAAAATTACTGAGATGAAGAACAGACTAATGGTGGCCCGGGGTTAGATAGGGGAGGGGCAAAAGGGTGGAAAGGTGGGTGTGATGTAAAGGGGTAGCACAAGGGAGGTGCATGTGACGAAGGAACAGTTCTGCTTCTTGACTACAGCGGTGGCTTCATGGACCTACACATGTGATAAAATGCCATAGAACTATGCACACACATCGAACCCATACCACA
Organism: Choloepus didactylus; assembly: GCF_015220235.1. Classification (NCBI taxonomy): domain Eukaryota; kingdom Metazoa; phylum Chordata; class Mammalia; order Pilosa; family Megalonychidae; genus Choloepus; species Choloepus didactylus. The sequence goes on from NC_051311.1 coordinate 17,785,298, forward strand.
GTCCTGGGTTTGATATTGTACTATAGTTACTCAAGGTGGAATCACTGGGGGAAACAAAATAAAGGGCACACACAGTACCTCTCTGTACTACCTTTGCAACTTCCTATGAATCTATATTTTATTTCAAAATAAGTTAAAAAAAAAAAAAGCTGGAAAATTGTCACATGGTATTGCAAGCAAAATTTGCATTTTTCTCCCCTGTTTCTTTCTTAGTCTGGCTTATCATGATCATTCCAGTCCTTTTTTCCAAACCTGGGACCCCTGAGGTCAAATTTCTCTAATTTCTGTTATCTCTCAGCAGTAAAATGGAAATACTTAATTCACCGAGCTCAGTGTTTCTCAACAGGGGTTCAGTGACATTTGAGAAGGGGCAATTTGTTGTGACAGACATCTGGTTCCAGCCATATATCATCAATCAGTGTCTTCAGTCATGGAGCCACCTAAACATGCTCCACATATTTCCAAACATTCTAGGAAGATCTTACTTCCTGGGTTGAGAACCAATGACTTTCCTAGCTCATAAGAGAATGCTGGAAAATTGGAAATTTTTATCAGGAGAGTTCTACACTCTAATAAATATAAGCCTGTCTCACAGACAGAATATCTATACGAGAAATAGTAACTCAAATTCTAATGTAAAATTTAGCTAAAATTGTGCTAGAATTCTTTATACTCCATTTATCCATTTAGAAGCCATTATGGCAGTCAAGGATGCAATAAAAGTTGATTACCACTAAATACTGGATATCCGTGATGGAAAGTTCATGCAGTTTAAGAGGTAATTTTATTCTTTGCATCATACTGTCTTTTTGACTCTGTGTTCGGCCCGATAAACTGCCAGATAGAGGGAAGTGAGTTCTTTCTTCAGCTTGGTGGGATATTAATTTGAAGCTCAATTATGATCACTTATCTGACAACCCACTTTACTACTACAATTGATAACCACCAGACAATCACCTAATCACAGGTAATATCCAAGTGTCTGGGCATTCATTTCAGTCTTGATGTCTGGGAACTGAAGAAATCTGGAGGGATACAATAATAAAAATAAAACAGAGTTCTGAATTTGGAGAACCTCCTGAAATCAAAGAGAGTGACTTAGAGTGGTTTATACCTGACTAAACCCTATGATACATGAACCTCAATTCATCAAAAGTGAAGACAAACCACCTTACTCATGTTAGAAAGTGTGCCCTTACTAAGAAAGGAAGCTACTAGAAAACAAAACGTGGACTTCTCAAGGGAAGCAGAAGTTTAAATAATCTCCCCAAACTTTTTGCACACAGGTTTCACTATATTAGTGATGGGACCTGGATTTGAAAGCTCTTCAGTTCCTAATTACACTGAAAATAATATTCCCTGGGGCTAAGTTTCTAACAAGTCAATTTCTCAAAAGAAATGCTCAGCAGCATGAAGCAATATCCACAAAACTCAGTTCTCGATTCCTTTCTTTAACCCAAATTTGCACAATATTACTAATCACCACTAATCACTGAATCCACTAAACATTCCAGTCAAATCTCTAGTGGTCCTAAAACATGGATTTTCTCTCTAAGCAACAATAACATAAGAAATCATGTTTTATTGGTGATCTTGTAGTCACCAATGTATTTTATTCTAAAAATTATGAAAGTGGTTGGCACAATTCCCTCCCACCCTGGTGGCCCATTGTTGTGATGAAAACATTAGGCTAAAACTACAGTATAAAAGTAGTCACAAAGGTGGCACTACTGTTGCAAAAGATGAACAAAGGTGATTACTAACCTGAACTAAAGTGCATTTTAAAGTTCATTCCAGAAATTAATGCTAAGGCTTTCTGTGCAAATGGCACTGAAGAGCAGACCATAAAAAGTAGGAGTACACGCAGTACTCATGAATTTTAGAGACAATTTATGGGCAAAATTAATAAAAAATACACCTGATTTTCTTTATTATATGCTTTCACACTTGAATATCTTGTTTATTATAAACTGAGAAAAGGGACTATGCAACATAACCAAAGGTTATATTTACATAGTGTATGTTTTGATCCTTTGTGGAGGAACTTATTACAAAAAAGAAATACTTGGCTCAGGGGAGAAAACATTTTTGGTTTTCTAATAAAAATAGCAGGGTTTCTTACGGAAACTTAAAAAAGAAAATAGCGAGTATCTTGCGGTTGAGCCCTTAATGATTCCAGATGGTCCACACTATAAAAGGACACCCTCTATTCTTTTATTGTGACCCTGAGGTCACAAATTATCTCTAGGATGTCAGATTCATTCGATTTTCTGAACAGTCAGGTTGTTGTTAAGCGTTATCCATCCCATTTATCTCACTGGGGCCAAACCTCAGCCATGACAGAAGTAACTGATTAGCCCAAAACTTAGCAAAAGAAATAAATGTCTATTGCTTTAACTATTTCAGTACGCCCTTCCTAGTTACAAACAAGCACATTATTCTGAGACTTAAATCATGGCAGACGTCTCTACCAACCACCATTGATGGACGACATCATTGGGTACAATTTCCTTGTGCTTGAAATACATTAAAAAAAAGAAAAAGGAGACAACAGCAATGGAAACTTTTTAGCAAGGCTTTAAAAAAAAAAGTTAGTAAAGAATTTATTATTTCAATTTGCTATATTCTAACATAAATATTCACACCCTTTCTTTTTGTGAAAAAAAACAAAACAAAACAAATTCTTTCCCATTATGATAATGAAATTGCCCTGAACCTGCACAGAAAATAATACACAAAATAATGTAATATACTAAATAAAGTAATAAGGTTAATTTCCTTCCTGCTGTCACTAAATTCGTGCTAACAGTCTCTCTTCAGCTTGACATCAATTAATGATTTTAATTCCAGACTCTTGTCACAGTGTTCACCACCCTTTTCTCTAATTAAAATGGATGATGCATTTTGAAGAGAAAACACACAAGACTTCTGTTCTTGTAGCATTTCTATTCATTAGGATTTTTGCTTTTACAATAAATGGCTTTTAGCACTAATTGCAACAGAGTAGGATGAAAAGGACTTTTTCTATGACTACAAGGTATAGTCTTTGTATATCCACAAAAGGCACACAGCCTAGACTCACTGCTGAGTAGCCAACTCCTAAGGAGGGAAAAATCAACAGCATACTTCAGTGGCTCGGTTATATACGAAATACCTCTACCTCCAAAGCTATGGAGCTTCATTACCTGAAACCAGCCACGGTGCATTTTTTTTAAGGCTCCAAGAAATAGAAATTGATCTTTAATGATTTTAATAAGAAATGCTCTGACTTCTACAGAAGATATAATATAGTAATACGAATTGAATAGAAAAAAGTCAAAATAAATTTCAGTGCTACGTATTAAAGAGTTGTTAACTATCTTCAAAACATTAAGATCTTGCAATCAATTCTCTTGGAAAATGTTTTATACCCACCCAACCCCACCCACCTTATGGCCTTGCCTCCCAGAAGCCTAATTCAGGAACAAAGTTTTTGTATCTTTTCCTAATAGTATTTCCTCTCTCTAAAAATAAGAATTAGAGAAATTCATCAGATAAGACCAAAATTCATGGAGTTCATAGCAGAATGAAATTCAGCCTACAAGACAACTGGAAGGAACGGTATAATAGCAGTTTTTACTCAAATGACTGAATGCTTTACAGAATTGGCCCCTCAAAACACTTTAGAAAAAGGCAGACTTCAGAAATACTATGGCTCAATGCATAAATCCTTTATCCTACCCTCCTTCTGCTCGGTAAATCCAACAACTGTCACCTACCAGTACATAAATTGTCAATTTGGTGTCCATGACAAATTCCCAAGGGACACAATACTCCACTAAATATCTTACTTTGTAAAATGGTCACAAATTTAAGTGGGATTTTAGTATCTTTGTAATATAAGAGTAAAGGTTGATTGGAAAGAAAGGACTTCCATATTCTAAAAGATTCCTGAAAACTTTTTCTCAAGCAGGAATGACAGATTTGAAGATATATTTCCAATTCCAGGGGAGAAATGCAAGATGTTGAAGTACCTTATAAATGGGTTTGAAAAAAAAAAAGGCTAAATTACATCCCTTAATGCTAAAATGAGATGATATCAGTTTTTAAAATATAATATGGTTAAATTCTGAAAAAGGGATACAGGAAGAACATTCATAGAGAAATTCCCAACCACTAATACAACTATAATTTTTAAAGACTACAAGCAGTTAAAAACTACCCCACCCATCATGATGAGCCTTGTACTAGGGAGCAGGGAAGGCAAACAGGATGTCGGGGCAGAAAGTTTTCTATTTGGTTAAATGAAATTGCACAAGTTCATGGCAATTAGACCAAGCCCCCAGACAGCCATCTCTATGGAGTTCCACTGATCTATAATGGGCAGCCCCACTGACCTCAACCCTGCCCAGTGTCTGCAGTCACCTATTTTCACAACTGATCATATTGTCTTCTATCAATGCTTAATGTTAAGATGTTTAAGCCTTTTCTCCCTCTTTTGAGGAACCCTTGAGAGAAGGAGCCACATTATAATTTTTTTTTATTAAAACCATATTAGTGGGTACTTAATATATTGTGAAACAGCAAATACTTCTCTTTTACATTAACTAATAAAACACTAAATTAATGTTTCATTAGTCAAAACACACACATACACACTCGGAGACACTAACTCACTCATACAATGTTCAGGCTTTCACAGGTATCAAAGCACCTACACTTATTTCCAACTCAAAGAGATGCTCCAACAAGAAATATACCTAAGACATCTCTCATCAGACATCAGACTGCATTTTCATACTCCAGTTAAAGTCTCTGTTCATAAAATCAGTTCCAAATATATAGTATGCCCAAGGCTTAATTTCCCCAAGTATTGATCTAAGTTGCGAACTTCCACAAAGCTTAGTTAACAAATTTTTAAAAATTTGTGTTCACCTGTACAAAAAAAAAAAAAAAAAAACTTGCTGAAAACTGATTTCATTGATTAGAGTTGACTTTTCTGAAAAGGTCAGAAAATATGAAAAAGGCTGCTATAGGATAGAAAACTATATATTTTCAGTCAAAAAGGTTAATTTTTAAAAGTCACCCTCTAATGGAATGACAATATGTGACCTAAATGCAAAGATGATGGTCAGCAAAACAAACATCGATCACTTGCCAAAAAGAATCTTATCAACTAAGACAAAAATTTTTATCAAGAATTCAAGGAATTACTGAAAGCGAATAGGTGGTAAAATTGAAAAGAGAGAATACCAGTGAATGAGAGCCATCTGCAGAAATGCCACGAATACTCACAAAATGACACACCAAGAACCAGGAGCGTACACCTAAGGACACAGATGGTTCAATGGCCTCATAGTGAAAACAGAAGGCTTTTAAAGGTGGTTATCACTTTGAATAATGGAAAATTCCAAGCCATATTATCTCCTTAACAGATTCATCAGAAATTCATTAACTTTTTATTGCCTCCAACAGAAACATTCAGTATCCCCAAAAACATTTCTGAGCACAACTTACCATGTACATAGAGATAATAATACCATAATAGCTATCACTTCCTGAGTAATTAAAAAATACCAGCTAGTGAACATTAAGAATCTCATTTAACAGAATGCACATCATATGAGGTAAATATAATTTGAGAGTTGGAGAATTTGGCTAGCTGTTACGACTAATATTTCATCTATCACAACTTTATTCTGACTTTCTATCCTTCCTTCCCACTCACCTGTTACTACAGACTTGGCTTTATTCCAGAAAAATTTAACATGATTTTATAAGAATGTATAAAAATACAAAATAAATAAAAACGAAAATAGATGTAAATTTTTTTTAAAGGATGTATATATACAAATAAGTATTTTCATAAGAAAAAAATTAGACTGGCATAACCAATGTTAGCAGTGGTATTATTACAGACAAAATATGTTTTCCTATTTTTAATTTTATCTTTTTTTATTGCAAATTTTATGTAGTTTTAGAAATTAGAATTTAGAATTAGAATAAATTTAGAATTGGACATTTAAAAAGTGTATGTTTTAAACAGGCAAGAAACACGTGGGAAAGAGAAAACTGAAAAAGAAAGACGGAAACAGGAATAAAATTCTTAAGGACAAAAAACAAAAGCCATAAAGTAGAGGCAGGTTACAACACTGGAGTTAAACTTGCTCACAGGTCTATGAAACAATCAACTCTGTTTTCTACAGCCCATTAAATGAGTCAGCTGGATAAGACTGAATCAGAAGCCAAAGGTCTTCACTCCCCATCAGTATTTCCCAAACGACTCTCTGAATTCTCAAAGATGTTAGTGTTCCATGAAAAGAGAAAGTGTGTGTATGGGGGGGCAGGGGGGTCTGCCGTTAAACATTAACAGAATGATTCTCTTCCCCTCTTGGTGACCCATGATGTACATTAGCATAATTAGGGTTCTGAGAAATAACAAAGTAAAGAAACATTCATACATTGGTTTAACCAAGTGCTTTGCAAAGATAATTGCACATGGGACCCCTTTTCTGCCACTGAACACTGGAAACCTGCAGCACATTGTATTTATACTAACCATTAAAACATAAGGAGAGATGTCACTGGAATATAAATGCAATAGAAAGCCAAAAAGTTACTTCTGATGCTTGGCCAACAGAGAAATCTATCACTGTGCGTGTTGGTTTGGATGTATTATGTCCCCCAAAACTCCATATTCTTTGATGCAATCTTGTAGGGGCAGATGTATTAGTGTTGATTAGGTTGGAATCTTTGATTGAGTGTTTCCATGGAGATGTGACTCAATCAACTGCGGGCAAGACTTTTGATTAGATAATTTCCATGGAGGTGTTATCCCACTTATTCAGGGTGGGTCCAAATTAAATCACTGTAACCATATAAAGAGTTCACAGATGGAGCTCAGAGCAACTAAGAGTGACATTTTGGAGGATCTGCAGTTACAGAGACATTTTGAAGACAGCCGTTGAAAGCTGACACTTTGGAGAATGCCATTTTGAAACACAACCTGGGAGCAAGCAGACACCAGCCACGTGCCTTCCCAGCCAACAGAGGTTTCCCTGATGCCAATGGCCTTTCTCCAGTGAAGGTACCCTTTTGTTGGTGCCTTACCTTAAACACTTTATGGCCTTAAGACTGTAACTTTGTAACCAAATAAACTCCCTTTATAAAAGACAGTCCATTTCTGGTGTTTTGCAAAAAGGCAGCATTAGCAAACCAGAACACTGTGCTTTATAATGGAAGCCAAGGGGACTTGAAGTTACATAAGTCACTTTTTAAAATATTTTATTAAAAATCATTCAATTGAACATGTTCTATTTTTGGTTTGGTGCCCAATCCTTTTGCATTGTGGAACCAAGTAATTAGGAGCTCTTTCCCAGGGTCCACCTGAAAGGCAAACCTGCAATGGCAGTAACGTCCTGAATTCACACCTCAGTTCCTATCTCTTTGCTTGGTCACTCTGCCTGGCCCCAGCGTAGCTAAGGGCACCACTGAAGTGCTAGGGTGCCCAGGTTCGGTGTTCAGAAAGGGAAGTCGAAATAGCACCTCTCTGGTATAGCCAACTTCACCCTTGGCACCACCCCCAGACTCCCACTTCTTGAGAGGCGAAGTGAAGAATTTGGTGACGCAGGCTCAGTCTGTGGCTGGCAGGGCTGATGCAGAGAGAACAGAGGCCCATGGGGTGAGCATCCTCACCCATTTCCCCTCCATGCACCACATTTATTCAACACCCAAACTTCTGTTTGGGCAGAGGGTGGAAGGGGAGGGGAAGAAGTTAGCAAGAATGAAATCGAACTCAATCCTAGGCCCGTGCTCAGATGAATGTGGTTTACTTTCAGCATCTAAACAGATCTTAACATGTTAGGAAAGAAATTTGAAGTATATGTATTACACTTTTAATTTTTCGATATTTATATCTTGAGTAATATACAGGCTCCACTGAATGTGTATGGAAAAGATATTTTGGTTTGTGGACATGTCATAACTAATAGCAAAGTAGTGCCAGGTTTTCTATTTTTTATATGGAATACACCAAAATGATTTTTGGAATTCAGTTACAATGGTAAATAATGTTATAGGAGATACTTCACTCCTAATCAGCAACAGAGTAAAGGGTGGGATGATAATATAAGCAGTGATCTATTTATTTTTATATATCCCTTCAATCATGTTTTTTCCAAGTAAGTTGCTGATTTCATTTTCAAAAGGGGGATTGTCAATGCCAGATGCACAGAAGAGAAATGAGGACACACAAAAGAAAGCTTGCTCTATCACAGCAACAAACACCACACACACACTATGGTGGTCGTTCAATAAGTCTCATGCATTTACTTGTTCTATTACAAAATCCATGAGTTTAAATAAAACATACTTATAAAAATTGTTATTGAACTACAAAGTCAAAGTATAATAATTTTCTTAAATTATGAACCTAATTGATTTTTTTAATGGACCATTCACTTGTTCCTTGACCCTAAAATATTTTTATTCTAGTCCTCCTGTACATTGTAAATTCATTATGACCAACCTAGTTCCCAGAAGGATTGCATCATTTAGGGTATAGAGATGGAGATTAAAAGCAAAACTGAGACATGAACTGCGCCTTAGGCAAATTAATAATACAAGTGAAACCATTATGTAACAATCATTGCTTGGCTGGAGTTATTTGACATTGCATTATAAAAATATTTTGGAAAATGCTGATAGAATTCTGCATTGAAATACAGCAGACATCTCAAACTGCAAAGGAGGGGACATTCAGAATATGAAGACTTCTGTAGTAGTAACGCAGTGTCCCCTTTGGCAGGCATCGAGGGGGGGGGGCCTGTGTAGGGTTTCCTCCAATGGCTCAGAGCGCTCCCTAACCAAATCACATTTCTGCCTCTGGATAAAACTGGGCTCATACACTTACCTGGTATATTCTTTTGTTTTAGGAACAGGAAACTCTTTGGAGTTCAGGGTAGAAGCTAATTCTTCTGAGTAATTAAATGCCATAGTTAATGCACAAGAGAACACTGTGTGCCCTTAAACCTACATAGAATGAGTTTATTAATAAGTTTGGGGATCCCAAAATTGGTGAGGACTAGAGAAAGTTAGAAGCAAGAAAGGTCTAGGTTGTAAAGGTGGAATGATTTCAAAAAAAGGGGGGAGGGGGAGAACCAGCAGAAATAAACCCAGACTTTCATCATAAATTCAAACTCTACTGTTTTCTCACTTACATAATTTATACCCTGAAAAGTTCCAGAGAATCAGAGTAACTATCTTAGCAGGAAAAAAAAAAACAAAAAAAAAAAAACAACCAACCAAACAAAAAACCTCAGAGGTATTAGAAAGAAGAACGGAAGTACTAATCTTTTGAAAAAAAAAAAAAAATGTGGTTGAACACTGCTTTTTGTTTTCATACATTATTAGAGTATAAGATTGAAAGCTTCAACAACTCTAGAATTATAATAAGACCATTAGACCCAGACTCAATGACACTGGTTTATAGTCCTAGAAGTAGACTATAGTTTTATAACCATGACCAGGTAAACAAAATCTTACTTAAAACCCCAATTATTCAAAATAAAATAGAGATAGGCTCTGAAAATTAAATGAGATGATAAAGATGGGCTCACTGCCAGGAATGGGAACTCTAATAACCAAAGTGTGATGAGCTGGCTTTCTTATTCCTTGGGAGCTTGAACAAGGAGAACTGTAATCATTGATAAAAATAGTTTTCAAATGTCTGCTTAAAGTAACAGTTTCCATTCATTTCACTGGTCTTTGGGTTACAGCATAACTCAATAATAAACAGTAAACTTTCTGGAAGAGACGGAATAAAACTTAAGTGGAAAATGTCATAAAATGTGAGGAGATAGTGAAATATAAGGAGAAACAAGATACATCATGTTTGAAAAGAAAATAACACAGAGTAAAATATACTTCCTAATTCTATAAATCAAGATACCTAAAATGAAATACAAAATTTCAAATAATTTTATTTCCAGATGAGGGTGTCTTAAAAATCATTATAATAAACCACATACCCATAGATGTATGAAGCAAGATTTTAAATACTTCTATGATTTAAAAAAAAAATGGTCATAAATTCAGTGTTAGTCATCTCATATGCCCTATCTCCTATGCAAAAAATCTTAACTAAAAATTTTATGTAAGGTCTTAAATAAATGTAACATTTTAAAAAATATCTTTACATTGTATTCATGCTACAACCAACAATTGGATTGACACCAAAAAAAAAAAATAATAAAGATTGTATGCAAAGACTTGAAGGAAGGAAGGAAGGAAAGGAGGGAGGGAGGGAGGGAGGAAGGAAAGAAAGACGGAAGGAAGGAAAAAGAAACAAGCAAGAACCTCTTTCTAATGAGGTTTAATCAAATATTGAAATCTACCTCTCCTGCTCATGCCTCATTCGTATTCTCTCCTCTTCTGATGTAAGGGTTTCCTGTATTTTTATTTTACCCGTTTTCTCAATCTTGTCATCTTTTCGATGTTTGCCAAACCTGTTGATAACAAAAAATTCTAACTTGTCAATGTATACAAAAAAGATTTCTTTCTTTTGTGATAAAGACATAGGTACTTAGTGAAATGAAAGCGTCTTCAAAATGAGGATCAAATGTCTCCTGCGGTACAGTAGTTTTGCCCAGTATTAACAATTTTTACAATTTTGAATTAGAAATCTCTAGAGAAAAGCCTTTTGGAAAACAGGCTCGATATCCAAATATCTAAAATAGCTTTTGCCCAAAGACAAACAAACAAAAAACACTTGTAATTCATCCTATTAAACAAACAATTAGTAAATTTATAGGACCAAGTGCCGAATACTTTAGATGCTGGAGAATAAAAATTTGCATTACAGTGGGTTTCTCTAAGGACTGAAAAATGATAATCTGCAATCATCTATTTAATAATCTCTCCATAAACAACTATTTTTTTTTTATTTTCACAGTCAGGTTTACTGGAAACATTCATCCTAGTTTAAAAACAAACAAGTCAATGTATGCAAAGCTTAAAGTACAAAGGATAATTTACCCTGCTATAATACTTCAGCTTATTAAATTGAAAGCTTTAAGACATTCTCATCAAATACTCTCCTAAATCTGATGAAAAGTCACTGCCAAGTGTGGCATCTTTGACTTGGAAATCTACATTTGATCAAAAATAAACACTAGGAACAAACTCGATTCAAAAACGGTCCACATAAATGGCTGCAGCTGGGCATGTGAACTTGAGCCTGATTAAGTAAACACTAAAATCATTCTATGTCGTCATCCAAAATATCTCAGAAGCCTCAGACGTGGTATAAATTCTTTTTCCTGCTCTGTTACCTTTCTCCATGAAAGACCAGGTTGCCCAGAGTGCATGTCCTACACACCCTCGAGCAAAATTCATCCATAGTGGTTGGTCACCAGATGTTTCCAAAGAGAAAGCTTGTATAGGAAGTTACTCAATGAAGCATTCATAAATATATAAAGTACATTGAGAATTTCTTTCTGAGGAGGAACCCAGAATCTAGTTTACAGTGACAATTAATCATATCAAAAAGAGAAGAGAGGGGTAGATTCAACGTTGATATAAAAGAGAGAAAATATTTCAATTAATAGGTTGGTTCATGGTATAGTTAACTTTTTTCATTAATACAAGTCCAATTTCAAATTCTAGTCCACACATGAATTGAAATATAAGTGGGAATACTCCATATTAATAAAGGTAACACTATGTTTGCAAAAGGATTTATAAATAAGGAAGGGGGAGCATGCTTAAATGTTAGAACAGAAAAAAGTTAAAATACCACCACCGCTTTTAAAATTACATCTGTTATTAGATCGCAATCACAAGTGGCCATAAAATTAACTCATGTAAAGTAGATTTATTTTTATAATTTAATCTTATACAAAAATTGGAGGATTGTTGCAAATGCAAGGAGAAAAGGGGAAAAAAACATCCCCTGGAAATTAAACCCAGAATCTGACCACTTCTCACACAAGATAAAATCTTTTGCTTTAAAAATAACAAAGCATTAAAAATAAAAGATTTTATTTCCTTTATTTTTCTTAGTGTTATCAATAATGCCTCAGAATTGAGGCTAACGATAGTCTTTATTGAATGGATGAGTAAATGAAAGAGCACATATAAAACCGATATATCCCAGCAGGAGCCAAAATCTAAAACATGACGTTCATTCATTCAACAAAAATGTATTTAGCACCTGCTATGAGCCAGACCTCAGTCTAGGCACTAAGGCCATAAGCAGTGATGGAAACAGATGAAATTGTCACAACAGTCATAGAGTTCATACTTCAGCTTGTATTTAGGTAACGAATTAGTGCATAACAGACTGGGTAGTGAAAAGTGCCATGAAGGAAAGCAAAGCAGAGTAAGGTGGTAAAAGGTGATAGGGTGAGTGGCTATTTCATCTTAAACAGTGTGGTCAAGGATGGCCTCTCTGAAAAGGCGACATGTGAGCAGAAACTGGAAGGAAGTGAGGGGCCAGCCATGCGGGGAGGGCTTGTCAAGGCAGAGGACAGAGCAAGTGCAGAGGCCCTGAGGCATGGGGGAGGCTGGCTTTATCTGAGGATCTGCAAGGGCGATGGCGATAAGGCTAAAGCTAGGGAGAAGAGATGGGAGGAAGTGATGTACAGAGGTGAGTAGGGCACTGCCAGCCACAGAGCACCTTGGATTTTACTCCAAACATATGAAAAACTGCTGACAGATTCTGAACAGAGGAGCCACACGGTGTGACTTGTTAGAAAATGATAGTGGCTGCAGTGTGAAGAAAGTACTGGATCTAAACAGGTGGAATCAGGGAGAATAGGTAGGAGGCCAGGGTAATGAGCTGGGTGGTAGTGGAAGAGATTGAGAAAAGAGGTTAGTTTTAGGATATATTTTGACAATGGCAGCATGGGGAGGATGTGGTGGGAAGTCACTGATGACTTCAAGCTTTTAGCCCGAGCAATTGGAAGAGATTTACTGTGCAGTGAGATGAAGAAGGCCAGGAAAGGACCAGTTTGGTGGACGGGGGACAAGAATTGGGTGAGGACAAAGACTTGGTTTGAGCACTCAAGTTTGAGATGCCTATCAGACTCCCAAGTAGAGATGAAGGGTAGTTAGTTGGATACGTGGGTGTGGAGTCCCAGGGAGGGATCAGGACTGGAGATTAGAGAACCAGACTTTTGTGAACTACCCTCAGACTAACCCTCACATGCGTTTAATTGCAAATTTCTTGGGTGGTGACACTGAAAAGGAAGGTTATCCTCCCAGCACGTCATGAAGACTTGCTAATGAGAATGCCAACACACAAAAGCAGACTGCTGTACAGAAAGATGCGGTGGCTGAGCTTTGTCTTAGTCAGAGTAAAATTGTAACATTTCTTAAACATATGGCTTTCTTCATAAAAGATACAGCAATCTTTTCATCCAGCTAAAGTAATCTCAGAGTTATCTGCTAAATGGGTTTTACTGTGACGCATTATGGATGAGATCACTGCCTTCTGCCAGAACAGCCAGATTTATCATTACAGTAAAGAACTATGGGCAAAAGGTGCACTCATTGATGAATGGGGGAAGCAAAAAGCAAACAAACAAAACCACAAAAAAAGGATTGCGACAAATTCTATTGTTCTTAAGTAGAAGGAACTGTCATTAAAACTTGGCTACTGATAAGCGTTTCCTGCCACTGAACCATCTTTTTGGTTTTTAGTGAAATTAGCATAATTGTCTCTGCCATACTATGGCTTGGGAACACACTGTTCATGCAAATCAACAGAAAGTTATCAGCCCCAACCTCATTCCTCTATAGTCCAACAAGGCAGATTTTCTGTACTCGATTGTAGATGCCAGTGTCTCTAGGAAACCTTTTTCAGTTGATTCAGGAACTATCCTCTGTCACGTTTTTAGTGTGAACATTGACCTCCCTCATCACCCTGGTCTCCAACACCACTATGAATTTATTCTTACCTTAAAGCCCTAATAGGTAACTGCTCTAGCTTTTATCTAAAGAAAAAAAAATCTAGCTATATACATGTAGCCATTCTTCTATGGCATTCTTATCCATGTGCATTGAAGAGATATTCTCATGCGTTTCAGAAAAACCAAAGATCAGAGGTTCAATTTCCTCTGATAAGGAAACTGAGGCCCAGTGGTGTAGGGAATCCCATGGCGAGCTAGGGCTAGAGTTCAGCTCACCTTACGGCTCCTTTAAGATATCTCCATGGCTATTAGTTTGGATACTCCTAAAGAACATGGAATTCCCAGATCTAGGAAGTTGACTTTGTGTAATTCTTAAGTGGGACATATAATTGAGCACCTGTTGAATGCGTCTTTGGTTATTTAATACCATTTAACTAGAATTTGTTGAATTTGCATTATGAACTTTATGTCATTGATTGCAACAACTAGCATGTGAGATCGGGATCATCCTCCCATTAAAGGGTTGAAACCTCAGAAAGTACAGAGTGATGAAATGATTTGTCAGATCTTATAGCAAGGAAGGGCCAAAGCCAGAATTCAGATCCAAGACTCTCTTTTTACCAGACCAGTCCTCCTCAAAAGTTTTAAGAACCAAAGACAGTCAACACCACGGTTTCCTACAGAGAGCAGGTGTTTAACAAATCTTTGTTGAAAGGAATGTGATAAATCTTGCACTGCCTGCAGCAGTTAGGTCCTGGGGACACCCTGTAGGTCAGGAATTGAATACTAGGTCAAGAACTGCCCTCAACCTTGGAAAGTATCCTAAAACCCGTGCACACACATTTATAGAACATCGCCAACATTTCTATATGCAACGGCACTCCAAATGTCAAAATCATCTGTACTGCCGTATGCAAATCCTGTCAGTCAACAGTGAAGGCGCATCAAACTGCCCTGACCTAATCAAAGGGTAAAATAGCCAGGAATTCACTGGATGCATTTATCTTCTGTAATAATCAGCTCATGGTTTCTGGCCATGTTTTTTTGTAATTTTGCCTCCATTTTACAAATGAGAAAAAGAAAAAAAAAAGTTATTTCCAATATGTCCTTCTTATGCAGGACTAAAATATGTTAGTGACATTTTAAGAAATTGCTACCATGATAGAGTACTGATTTGCTCAGCAGTAGATTGTAGCAATGCTCAATGAATCAGGGAAGAGGAGGCTGATTATGAAAAGCAGAAAGCTCCTATTTAGGCAAAAAAAAAAAAAAAAAAAGTCAAAAAACATCTTGGTAATCAACAATGATGAGGGAGCCTTAGAAAAGGGTACATGACAACTTGATAGTGCTTTTGTACAACAGGATGCAGTTTTAAGTTGGCAGAGTGTAGCAGGGGTTCTCTTTAAAAGGAAATTCACAAACTTGAGAATCATTATTTGATTGTGTACAGTTTTCATCAGTGCTAGTCTGATTAGATTTAATAAACTAAATTTGTGCTGCTTGGCATCCAGGGAAAAAGAAGTGACTTTTTTTTTTTTTTTTTTTTTTTTTTAAAGAAAAATAGCTTCTGCTTAACCAAGTTGGAAGAGCCTTTGGACATGTAATGCACCCTTAATGGATAACATATCCTTTCCATGACTCCCATTAAACCTTCTTATAAGTGCACTCTTCCCTTCCCCCTCAGGTAGGGTGCATTATCTAATCAAGGATGCACTGAGATGCCCAGTAACCCGACACTTCAAAAGTCCTAGAAGGATATGGAACAAGGAAATATTAAAACAATTAAGAAATGGTAAATAGGAAGAAAAGAAACCATGCACATAATCAGTTTTGACTTTACAAGAAGCACTGTAAACTCTAAGGATAAAAAGCAAAACGAAAAAATAAAAAACTGTGTGGTTCAGACATAAATACAAAAAAACAAAACAAAATACTCCTTCAAGACACAAGATAAATATATAAATAAATAACTCTGACATAATAGTTATAATCAATACTTAGAGCCATCCTAGTAAAATGGCAGAAGATGAGTGGATATTTGTTAATTATGATGTTGGTGCTTTGTCAGGCATCAGCTAGTTCCTAGCCCCACGTGATAAATTTTCTGTGGCTAATAAACTCCATTTTTGTAAAAAGGGACCAATATCGTTCCATACAGGGTTTTTTTAGAAGGCTTGATATCTGTCATTTTTTTCAAATCATACCACACAAGTAATCAAACTATACTAACCCCATAACCCCAAACAAAATAATATGCAAATATATATTTTTTGTTTCTCCTTTAACTAGATTGATTTATTATGACTATGTATTTATACTTACATCTAAACTATTTAGATTATATGTGTGTATATATATATAAACATTAAAAATAGATAAAAATATGTTTAGTAAAATCGCATGATTCTGATTTGTCTAAATGCTTAATTTGGGCATTTTGAAATCAGCCATGTCCACTCAAAATGATTTTCAGCATGCCTTTCACTCAACTTCTCTGGATCCTTTCTTGACTACTATACTCCTAATTCTTGCTCTGTTCATTTAATGCATTATTGTTTCATAATACAATACTACAAATTGCAAATTACATTTGGCTCAAGGAGTGATTATGAAAAATACGATCACTGCTGCCTTTGCTCGAATAACTCTGATAATAATGAAAGACTGATTGAGCTTTAAGCAGCCCAAATGGTGAGAAGGGTCAATTTGAACATTTCGATTAAGCTTCTTTTGTTAAACCCCACACTTTGCCAGGTCAGAGGCAAATAATCATACCCTACATCTGGTTACCATGGTTTTCCTGTTCCTAAAGCATCAGAACAATTTAGTAAGCAGCACTGCCCTGAAGGCAGTCCCATAAGAAATGCTAATGAACCCCAAGTCACAAAAACCCATCCCTTTAAAAGGGCACTTGAAAGAGGAAGAAGTAAAAGGTGGAATGATATTTTCCTACACTCCTTTTTCCATTAGGATGAGGAATAAGAATTTAGTAGCATAAATAATCCCAATAATTATTACGAGCTGCCTATTCTGATCCTCAAATTGACACTCAGGCTGTAAACGCACACACACGCAAGACTTAACGATATCTTGAGTTAGAAATCTTCACCCTGAATTAAATATGCATTGCAATCCAAATTAAATGTTTTAACGAACAATATGAAGAGGGATTTTAGTTATAGCAGCTGAAACACCCTCAAATATTTTCTTACCCTTATATGTTTACACAAGAGATGAAAGAAAGGAAGAAAGATAATACGGTCATTGAGGTTTAGGAAAAAGACAGACATTTTGTACAGCTCCTGGAAACTCAAATTTGAAAGATTAAAACTTCCCCAAAGATCTCATTATCTGTCAAGTTAAGGTGTCCGTCAGCACTTTTTTCTGTCAATTATAGGAAACAATTTCTGTTGATACACTTTTCTTAAAGAATGCTCTCTACAGAATAAATTAAGAGGTGCAGCTTTTCATTTTTTATCTTTAAGTTGATCTGCATATTCAGATTCTATGTTAAGGAGCTGGTGCCTGTCTAAGGCCCGAACAAGGGCTAATGCCTGCAAATTTCCAAAGCTCGGAGGCTCCACCTAATTCTCAGAACAAGGAAGAACATGTAGATTCCCCAAGAGGTGACAGCTCCTCACGCCATGGCCTGGCACCCACCATTACGTGGGGCCATGCCACCACCCCTGGTGCTGGCTAGTGTCACACACACAAAACATGATTATACGACCCCCCCCCCAAAAAAAAAGGCAATGGCTCTTTCCCAGAAAATATCCTAATAGTCCATGCTGTGGTTTCACTCTGCCAGAACACGCAGCTCTGAAGATTATTTATGACTCAACAGTGGTTACAAATGCAACTGGTAACTAAGATTCGAAATCCTGGGCTGGTTTCAGCAAAGGAGGAACAAGCGGGTAGAAGGTATTTCTTGTCTCATTTCTAGTCAGCATGGCTTCAGTCTGAAATGGAACATGAGAGTCGACAAACGTCAAAGCACCACATTCTTCCTTATTTGACCAAACAGTACAACAAGCGTTCAAATATAGAACTTGTTGACTTGTGCACTGGCCTAGAATTCCTCTCATCCCAACTCATTTCCATCTCCTAAGAACTGTCACGTCTGTCACTGCCTCCTGGGTGGTCGCTGATGCGAGAACTCGCGAGCAATCACAAGCAAAAAAAAAAGTGGAGCTCTGTAAAAGCCCATAGTGTTTATCCAACAAACCATCCTGGAACTGACGGGATACCACTAATATCAGTTTAAATTTTCAAGTCTCCCCCAGTTACAGTTTCTCTCACAGGGTGTCATTATGTTGCATTACCCAGGCTGAAGTTTGAAACTGTCTGGTCTAAACTAGAATGTGCAATCATGCTGTATTAGCAAACCTCACTTTGCTCAAGAGATACATAGAGAGAGAGAGAGAGAGAGACACACACAGACATACATACACACATATATATTTCTATCCCAAAGGATAGAAATAAACTATGTATCTTTTAGCTTAGGGGCTCAGACAATGTCTCTAGGAAATAATTCAGGAATAATCAAGCTGAGAGGGGAGGGGGACCATGAAAAAAAATCTTTAATACATGAGCTGACAGATGTCCAGTACCTTACCTTAAAATTTTAAAGAGCTTTCATTTAACTCTGAAACTAAATGTTAAGAAAGTGGAAACGAGGAAACTAAGGCTGAGGAGTTAAATGCCAGAGCTGGTGGAGCCGGGTCGGGAAAGGAGGGCTTCAAACACTAAACCCAGCGTGCCCTCTCTCACACAATACCCCTCACCCTCTTAGATCAGCTTCAAGGTCTGTGAATGACTCCTAGTTCCTTGTGTTGATTTACATGTCAAGGGTCCATGAGGCTCACATCTGGGAAGGTGGGGATGGTGTGGGCCAAGAAGGGGGAGGAGGGGTCCGGGCTCAGTGCTGATGGCCACCCCGCCCGCCAGCTGGTGACCGCTCCAGCAGGGGGACAGAACCCTGGTCAGGGGCTTGCAGCTGACAGCCTGCCCTTGACAAACAACAGGCCCTTTTCTCAGGATCAGATGATACGTCAGGAATGGGACCCCTGCCTGCCCGGAGAGAACACTGTCCCTTCAGGAGCACCCACCGTGCAGCTGACCCGGGCTGTACCGCCCCGGGGGACCCCGGCCCCTGGTGGCTGCTGAGCTCATGGAAGGCGGCTGGTCAGAACTGAGAGGGGCTGCCAGTGTAAGACACACGTGGGGCTGCCAAGACTTAAGAGAAAAAGGATGTAAACCAGCTCATTAACACTTTGTTTATTGGTTACATACTGAAATGATATTTTGGATAGGTTGAGTTAAATTAAATACACTATTAAATTTTTTTTTAAAGTACATGAGGTAAAGCAAAATCTTTATTATACTAAAAATGGTATTTGAAATAAATTTTAAAAGAAAAAAGATCACTGTGTAAGAATCTTGAATAGTGTAACACCAACTAGATTGTAAAATACCTGCAAGTGGTAAATGTGATTTTAACTGTCAAAAGTGTTCACCAAAATGCATGGTACAGTGTTCCTCTACACAGAATAACAATCAGTACGTGCTGAATACAATCTGATGCAAAAGTGCTGAATACAATCTGATGCAAAAACACCAACAATTCAAGTATGTGCCAATCACGTGACAGCTGAGATTGGGCAGGGCAGGGTTTCTCCACCGCAGTGGCAATACTGACACTTTGGGCCAGATAATTCTTTGTTGTGAGGGGTTCTCTTGTGCATCTGAGGATGTTTATCAACAACCCTGGTTATCTACTTGGTAAATGCCAGTAGCACCCCCCACATGTGAGAACCAAATACATCTCCAGATATTGCCAAGGCCCCTGGGGGTAAAATCCTGGGATAGAGAACCACAGGCCTAGGGTTTAAGACAAACACTAAGTTCAACGGGAGATCTTCATTATTTATAAAGGATAAGAATAAGAGAATTCAGAGAATAGTGTAAGTATATTGGTTTTCCACTCCCATACGCTCCATGTATTTCAAGAAGACTCCCTAAACACTAAGGAAGGAAGTCTCTTTCTACCAAGACGGTTAGGGATGAAGGCAGATAGCCACCTAAGTCCCAGAAGCCAAGATCTGTCTTTCAGTAACCCAAGAAGACTTCTGGGGAATGTAGCCATAAAAATCAGTAGACTAAAAGGCACCAAAGTCACTAATCAACATTAGAATGCTGTCATTAATTGCTTGAACTCCAAAATCAGAAAGACATAGGTTATTTGATGTGTGACTTTGGGCACTACTAAATAACAATTTAAAAAAAAACTATAAAAACATTAATAGAGAAGATTAAATGCAAGCATGTATTCAGTGCTGACAGAAAATCACCAATCAATAACAAAAAATATTTTCTAACAAGAATATAATTTTTCTAACATTTTCCAATAAGAATATTAGAGTATATTTTAATATTAGATATTCATATTAGATGTTTATAATATTTATAAAAATATAAATATCTGAAATATTTGTATTATAAATATTTAGATAACTATAATATTTTGATATTTATAATATTAGAGTATGATATTAGAGTAAAATATTTTCAAACAAGAATATTAGAGTATCTCCTCCTCCATTTCCAGGTAGATACTCTAGGTCCCCTAAGTTTGGAAGACCATAACCATGTAAGTGGTGATAAAATAAGGTTTTTCAGTGTTGGTAGCATCCTCCCTGTCTTTTTGGTTAAGCCAAAATGGTCTGGACCATAGTAGTTGATCTTGGTCAGCACACTACGGTAAGGGTAGACAGCCCAGTGCTGCAAAGCAGTTGCAATTTTAGAGGCCTGAGGCCGTTTAGCTTCAGAAAAAGGAGTTGGAGAGGCACGTCCCAGAAGCAGGTACTCCAGGGCACGGGCAGCTAGTTACCTACCCACCATCCATTCTCCTCTTCCTCCTTAGTAGTAGAACCCTGATTTGGTTGAGAGAGGACATATGGCTAGCTACGCTTGGACAAACCACTTAACCTCTTTGAGCCTCAATTTTCTTTTCAGTAAAATGCAACTATCTTTACATGGTTAATTGTGAGGATTAAATGAGTTATACATTTGCTGTGTGTTGGCACATATAAGCACTAGATAAATATTAGTTATTTTATCAGTTATTAATTTCTGGTTCAGCGACGTAGATGAATGGGGCTTCTGGAAAAGATCCTTGGAAAGGGGAGGTAACCCTGAAAATAGAGATATATATTAAGGATGGCTGAACAAAAGGAGGCAGTGACACTGGTGACATTCTGGGGCCAGCACAGGACCACCTTGGCCAGCCAATCTCCAGACTTCTCTTAAATAAGAGAAGAGTAAATCCTATCCTGTTAAGCCACATTCATTTGGGTCTTTTTTACAGTCAAAGTAATTTCTCACAGATATGGTCATGGAGATAAGAAAGCAAGAAGGAGTTTTTCCTTTCATATATTTGGCTCTCCAAACAAAGAAAAGGAAAAAACATTCTTTGTGGCATCTTTGTAAATGATCCTATCTCTAGATCAGTATTTCACTGGTCTAGCCCTTGGGTTCCCTGCAACTAATTTTATCCCAAAATGATACCAAGCTAATTCATGACAGCCGACAGAGGGCAGGATGGATCCAACAGCCTGCCAAGTGTCTAAGAGCAGAACTAATTGAGACAAGTGGAAATTACCACCCAAATGAAACCCCATCTATTTAGGCCAATGCTGCCATGCCAACTGACAAAGACTTTCAGTGTTGAAAGCCAGGAGAAAACAACAATCCATGAGTCAGAAATTATTTTCATTTTCTTCTCATTGTTTCTGATGCTATTTGGGTAGTCTCCAGTTGGTGAGTAGAGCCAACTTCCAGAACTTTTCTATTATTTTGGCTAATGAGTGCTTTCTCTCTGATTAGATGTCTATCAGCTGCATGTATAGAGAACTGTAGAAGACATTTCTTTAAAAAAATAAAGAAAAAAAGAAACAAGGTCCTTTTCTGTTACTGACCAGACTATATGGAAATAGTAAGTGCAGCCCTAAAATGAAAATTCTGCTTTAGTGGTTTATGACGTAACTTCCATCTCACAAGAAAAATAATGCTCAAATGAGTATTGCCAGACCAAATAGACAGGGGTGTATTCTAAGAGTTAAAGACACTAAGACCCATATGGGTAAGACAATATTTGACTGTGAGTCTTTTGCAAAAAAGAGTTCCATGAGGAAAAATGTTATATAAACATTCTATTTGTTCATTAAAATTGAGAAGGCAGATCCAAAATCTAAGTAGTAACCAATGTAATTGTATCTAACCAAACAAAAAATAGCTTATGAGTTACATTTTCTACCTTTTAAAAAATACTTCATTATTGAAAATGTAAAAGAAATAAAAATTGTGTCACAGCACAACCATGTCACAGGAAATTGCATCACAGGAAATAGACATAATTTTATTCTTTCCCGGGAATTGCATTTTTGAAAGAAATCTAGTTAAAAAATTTTTTAGTACAACAATGGCCTCAAAGTTCTTAATTCACAGAATAATTCGTGATATTAAAAATGTATGTAAAAAAATTAAAAGTTTTTTAAATTTCACATGGGCAGGGACCAGCCATGGAAACGCTGGAAAAGGTCAACAAACTAAAATTATGGGCATGTTGAATATACCAATTCTAATAACCTATTTAAAAAAATTACAAGTTTGTATATACCCAAAACTTTAAATCCCCTTGGAGAGAATAGAAAAGATAAACACTGTTGCCGTGGAGGAAGGGAGGGAAGGACGGAAGGATGGAGGGAAAGAGAGAGGGAGGGAGGAAGGAAGGAAGGTCTCCAAATCAAGGCTTATTCCTATTTTTTTAAAGCCACAGGAACAGAAGTAGTCATAACTTTGGAAAACAGACCCTGGGAAAACATAGCTGAAAAAACATGCAGGTACAGGGTAAGGACCCCTGATTATGCTTTACAATGGTTAAATGTCACCATATTAAAAAAAAGGGGGGGGGGGGGCTTCAAAAAAGGTAATTTTAAAACTGGTACTTTGATGAAGCAAACTATTTATCTGACCTAAGTACTTTTCTTGATTTTAAACATGAGAGAAAATGGGAAGTAGGTGGCTAATTTAGTAGCTGAAGCCTTCAGGAGCCCTAACCCAAGTCCACCTCTGGGAAGGTCACGCACTCAGCAGCAGCACAACTGCCAAAGCATGAGAGGAAAGCAAAATAGAGACAGCAAAAGATCAATTCTCCCATGACTGCAGTAAAAAATGATTGCATAATCAGCAAAGTCAATTGCTAAATTTACTGCCTCCAAGTTGAATTTTGGTAATCATTAACCTAAAAATTAATTCATAATTTCTATAATCCTATGTGCAGTTGGGATTAATATGCCACTCCAACTGTCATTTCTATCGCTCATAAAAATATGGAAATCTGACACAGGCTTGTGTGTGTAGAGAGTGAGTGTTGAAATCTCTTTGATACTTTGCTTCATAAAATGGGAACTAATATATGATGTGCTTTACTTGGAACAGACACTAACATTACATGCAATTACACTGGAATCAAAGAGATTTAGCATCCAAGAGATTCTGTCCATACTGGCATCACATAGAAACACTCAAGTATACTGCAGAACAATGGGGGACCATTCAAAATAGGTCCAGTGACATCCATTGACTTTGATAATTCCCATGCAGCCAAGGCCATGAAAGTATTTTGAGCTTCCAACATGAACACTGTTGACCACTACCTTCCAATTAATTAAAAACACCCTCTCATCTAGTCTTCAAGTACATACTCTCCTGGTTCCCCTTCTCTCCCTCTCCAGCAGTCTGTCCTGCCATCATCTCCTCCTTTGGCTTTCCTGCTCCCCCTGACATTTGAATAGGCCTCAGAAATCTAATGAAGTCCTTCTCCCCTTTCCCCACGCACACTTCCCAGATAACCATCTCATCTCCTGTAATACGACCATGGTTTCAAGTATCACCTGTATATCCAGAACTTCCAAATCGCAACATGGCCAACCCAACCCCCTCATCTGCCTACCAGTCACCTTCAGTGGGATGTAGCACAGACATGGCAAATTCCACATGTCACATTTCTTCCTAATATGATCCTCCTCTGGTGTTTCTAGTCAAAATGTGAATAGATCAGGCCCAAAACCTTGGGATTATTTCTTTCAGTTCCTTCTCTCTCACTGTTCACATCAAAACAAATAACCAAGTCCCACCGATTCCAGCTGAGAAATACAACCTGAGTCTGTCTTCCTGCCTGTCCCCACCACCCTCACCGGAGACCGAGCCACCACCATCTCTGGCCATGATTTTTTCAGCAGCTACCTAATAGAGTCCCAGGCATTCACTCTAGTCCAGTCCTTTAGTTCACTCGCCATATTGGAGGTGAGTAACCTCAATCTTCTAGAACATGGAAGTTTCACCAATCCATTCTCTTGAATGACTTCCCTTGGTCCTCAGAGAGAACATGAGTTATCTACGAGTCTCCACCCTGCTTCTCAAATGCTTTCAGCCTTTCTCTTGCATCTAGTCTTTGCAAACCCACCAGAGGAGAGCCACAATCTAAACAGTGGTTTTCAAACTTCAGGTTGCAATCCATTAAAGATGGGAAACTGATTTAGAGGCACTCACCTAGCATTTTTTAATAATGAATTACAGAATGACGATAGTAACAACAGCAGTTAACATCTACGTGGGGCTTACTTTGTATCAGGAGCAATTCTAAGAGCTTTGCATATATTAACTCATTTTAGCCTCAAAACAGCCCTGTGAGGGAGGTTACCTTTATTAGCTATATTCCGCAACTGAGAAAAGTAAAGCACAGAGGCTGATTCGACCAAAACTCACAGGTGGTGAGTAGTACAGCTGGGATTTAAAGCACAGAGGCTGATTTGACCAAAACACACAGGTGGAAAGTAGCACTTCTGGGATTTGTAGGCAGGCAGTCTAACTTTCAAGACCAGCTCTAACCTACTATAGCATGCTGCCTCTCACTAAAATACATCAAACCGCAACCGATATAAGAAGGGCAAGTATTATTTTGGGAAATGTTTATTTTAGATGTTTGTGCACATATGTATAGACTGGGTTATAATGTAGAATGTATTTTTTACTGTGGGTTGTGTCAAAAAAGTTTGAACACCCCTGATAACAGCAAAACATTCCTTCCCCCCCCCCCACCAACACTCCCTGCAGAAAGAGAACGCAAAATATCTTTTGGATCTGAGTTTTAATGTCATTTTCTGGAGGGAGACTCCCAGTCTGGTTTACTTCCACTTGCTAGAAGTTCCCACAACAACTTACACATTCCCTTTTCAGGAAACTCATTGTACCCATACCCACTTGCTTAGAGCCTGTCTTCTATTAGTTTTATCCACCACTAAATCCCTAACACCAACACTCAGCACAGTGCCTAGTATGAAGTAGAGACTAAAGTAAAAATATGTTGAATGAATGAATGAATGAATGGTTCTCCTACACAATTACTAACAACAGTCTATAGACACCATAACTAGATTTGGAAACCCCTATCTAATTTGAAACCATTTTTGCCAGTTGAGCAGTAAAATACTCATAGAATCTACTTAAAGGTGATTCTTTTGTGTAAAGCTGGTAAAATTTTTATGTGGTGTATAAATTGACTGTGCTTGGTTTCAGAGTTACATAACCCTACAGCTGATGGGGTGAGATAGGGAACAGGACATGGATGTGGTTAGAGAATGAAGCTGTTCCCCTGAGAAGCAATCAGGACCCAAGGCCGACACCAGGATTGCAATAGGCGTCTGCCAGAGGCTCCTATCTCAGGAAAGCATTTCATCAAGAAGCCCTTCACAAGCCATACACCAGCAACTCTCAACTGCCAATTTGCAAAGGAGCAGTAAAAGTCCATCTTTAATGGGATATTCATCATTAAGTGCTGAAATATGATCCCATCAGAAAGTTTGCTGCTCATTTGCAAATATATTTACCTGAATGTTGAGTTACATCAAACCAAGTTTGTTTTAGGGCAATCGCCCTTCCACTGGTGAGGTTAGGACAACTCTGGAGGGAGGCAGAGAGTGATCTGCATTTGGGATCATCAATGATTTGCCATTTTGCTCCAAGTAATAACATGCAACTGGCTGTCGCTATGCTCTAGAAGGGAAGTTTCTGTCCTCCTAGAGTACCTATCTGCAGGTTCTAAAGTTTACTTTCTTTAAACTGTTCCAAACTCTACCTATAACAAGGAAAATTAAACAGCTGGTATCATTTTCTAATTTAAAAGATTCTTAGCACCAAATCCCAAAAGGAGTGGGGGGGGGGGGGAACGACACCTGAAATCCTAGGAATTCAAAAGTTATACTTGAGACACTTTCCTAATGACTAAAATTAGTTATAAAAGCAGGAATTAGAGAGAAAATTATTTCCTTATAG
Source organism: Choloepus didactylus (assembly GCF_015220235.1). Classification (NCBI taxonomy): domain Eukaryota; kingdom Metazoa; phylum Chordata; class Mammalia; order Pilosa; family Megalonychidae; genus Choloepus; species Choloepus didactylus. The sequence goes on from NC_051311.1 coordinate 17,811,583, forward strand.
CAACAGGAGTTAATGGAAATTTACAAAGGCCAGCCAGCTATCAGGAGAGCTGATGGATAATGGAAAAACAGGGTATAAAAATAGGAAAGGAATCAGTGCATCTATAGTATCATAAGGTCATCTTGAAAGAAGAGTTGGAGGAAAGAGCATATTTTTTGATTACTGGCTTTCTGGAGTGGAGAACATAACCATCACCCATAGTATAGACAGGTCTGAGGGCCAGTTAAGGGACATAGGGGAAATCGGTGATTTTTTAAATTAACAACAAAATCTCTGAGTCCTAAAGAATGATTTTGGGAAAAGAAAGGACTGTAGACAGAGAAAGCTACAGGAATCAAGTAGGAACGAACATGCAAAGTAGGGTTCAGAAGACATTAACTTCTGCATGGCCAAGCCAGCAAGAGGAATCTCTGTTTTTTTTCATGGCCCCCAGCGGCATACCCCTTCACATGACCCACTGCAAAGCAATCTTGGCTTCCACGCAGGTTCTGCTGAGAGCACAACAGACCAGAAGAGGAGTGGTCATGATCACGGCCATAAACGTTGGCCAGTGTTCATCCAGTTTGGCTCTACCAAGGTCACTGGGTGGCCTTGGTGAGTTACTTCACCTGCCTGGACCTGTGTGTTTTGGTTGTTTCATCCATAAAATGGAGCTGAAAGCAGCACCTACCTTTTAGGGTTATTGTGAAGATTAAATGGGTTAGTACATGTAATGTTCTTAGCAGAGTGTCCATCAGAGTATCAATATTCAATGACTGCTCACTGCTAGCAGTGTTAGTGAAAGTGAGCTGCACGAGGAATTCTTTATTCCATTGGGAGGGGTCATAATGACCAGCCTATCACCCAGACAAAATCAGAAGCATGGGTCCAGAAGTGATCCTGGATACCCCCTGAATTAAGTGGAAGAATGAAATGGAGAAACCTCTAAGAGCACAAGCACGGACCCTTGCAGGTAGGCCAGTTCATTTCAAAGTTTCTCTTCTATATGGACAAAGAACGTGAAGTTATTCCATTATTTTCATTTTTAAAGACTGCAATTGTTACATAACCAAAGAGCGACAATATTTTCAACAAAGGAAATGTCAAATAAGCGTAAGTATTATAAATGTACGGAAGGAGGTGGTAAGGAGGTGAAGTCGCCCTGCGTAGGTGAGGGAGGTTGCCAATTCCCAGGAACAGGACCTGGGCGCCAGGTTCCTTAGAGTAGGGATACTGGGGTTGGCAGGGAAAGAGACAGCTCCCGAGCGCCACCTATTGATGAGGCAGAGGATGTCTGAAAGCTCCTCTGATGTCGGCTTTAGAAGGGAGGAGGTATTTCCACCAGCCTCACTTTCTCTGTAGCAGTTGCTCACAAAATCTGTGAGTAGTGTAACATATTTTAAGAACAGAATCGTACAACATCTCCTGGTCTTAAGGCTTAGGACGACATTAATAGGGCAATTTTAATACTGCTCCTTGCTTGAGTCTGTGACCTTCTCAACTGTGCAACCCTAGACTGAGATGTGGGAACTGCCCAGCAAGAAGGATTTAATTTGGAAATCATATCTTTTTTGCAAGTCGGATGACTTTTAAATCACTTATGGCTGTCAATAGCAGAGAAGATGGTAATGTCAACAACAAACCCAAGAACATTATTCAGACCCCTGGAGCAGGTGCAGGTCTGTCTGCCCTTTGGGACCGCTGTTTCCGTCCCAGGCAGGTCCATACACAAGGCAGGGGCTTCAGGGATGTCACACCCCGAAGACAGGGTCACCAGCATTGCCCCAGGATAACTTGTCATCATAAACTGGGTAGGGATTTCTCATATAAGATTGCTCTAAAAAAATTGTTTATTCATTCATTCATTCAACAAATACTTCTTGTTTTAGTCTGTATTTCCCAGGAAGCAGTCCCCAACGATTCCAGAACAGTGGTTTAAATGGAAACTGCAAGAAACACTCATAGGCAAGTGGAGACATGACAGAGGGAAGGAAAGGCAGCCAAAAAGGGGTGCTTTCAAGCCTGTTACCACAGCAGGCACCTGGAGCTCCCTCCGGCAGGCAAACCCTAGGAGGCTGGTGCAGTGCCTCGAACTTTGGTGTACGCAGGAAGCTGCAGTGATTGTTAAGCTCCAGATTCCCATCTCAGCAGATCTGGGGTGGGGCCTGAGACTCTGCATTGCTGGCAGAGGACCTACACTGGTTCGGGTGTAGAACGAATACTTTAGATATAAACCACTGGGCTGTAGGGTAGGTAGTTGTACAGGGGCTTCCTTTGTCTTTTCAGAGCTGCCTTGGAATGCAGTGGGGACTGCCTTGGCATGGAGGGGGGCTTGCATCTGCTACACTTACTGGGCAACTGCTATGCACCAGGCACTCTTTGTAGAGATGTGGTGAGGGTGGGGTGGAGTGGGGTGGGGAGGGAATAAAAAAAAGGAGAAAGAAAATCCCTGCCATCGCATGGCCAACTTCTTAAACCAAATCAGTAGAACATATCCTACTCAGAATGAGAAGCGCCAAGAAGAAGAAGGCCAAAAAAGCAGGATAGGAAGTGTTGAGGTGGGAGGGAGGGTGGTTTTGCAATTTGATGGGCCTCCTTGTAAAGCTGACATTTGTGTAAAGATGTTAAGAATCCAAGTGTGATCCATGTGGATATCTGAGAAAAGAATATTCCAGTAAAGGGATGAGCAGGGACAAGGGCTCTGGAAGACCTGGCGTGTTCAGGGAAGAAGGAGGTTGGCTACAGCGAGGTTAGCAAAGGAGAGAGGAGTGGGAAATCAGGTGATAGGTTCCAGATTTCACTCTGAATGATTTGGGAAGCTGTTGGCAGGTTAAAGACAGGTGGGAGATGATGCAACTTCTGTACTAATAGAGTTGGCCTAGCTGTGGTGTTAAGAGTGTGCGGGAGGGAAGCCAGGGTGAAAAGATGGGGGCTCCTGCCATGGGGCAGCAGTGGAGGTACTGAGAAGCAGCAGGGTTCTAGACAGGGTTTAAAAGCAGCTCAGCTGGGCTTTTGCTTTTATATGTTAATAAATTGAATGTGGAGGATAAGGAAAAAATAGGAGTCAAAGATTCCTCCAAGGTTTTGGACATAACCAATAAAAAATAAAAAATAAAAATAAAAGGAACTGCTATTATCTGAGAAAGGGAAGACTACAAGAACAGTTCTGGGGAGATATGGAGATATCAGCCACCAAGTTGGGAACATGTTAAGTTTCAGAAGCCTGGTAGACATTTGAGTGAGCATATCAAGAAGATGGCTAGATCTTCACAACTAGAGTTCAGAAAAGATGCCCAGCTGGAGACGAAAACCTGAGAGTCATCCACCGACAGGCTGTATTTAGAGGCCAGAGGTTGGGGTACTCATTTGCTAACCTCTGTTCCATGAGTATGTCAACATTGTGTGTTAGTGAAAAGAGAAAAAGAGGAGAGGACTAAAGACTGAGCCCTGGGGACTCCAATATCTGGAGGACAGAGAATGATAAAGGACTAGCCAAGGAGGTTGGAAACGATTGGGCACAGAGGAAAGAGCTGAATCCGCTGGGTGATCTGAAGGAAGACAAAATCTCAACGTGTTGAGTGCTACAGGCAGCTACAGATGAGGGTGAGACGGGACCCGCAGCCTCACCAACGAAGAAGTATGGGGAGGTGGAGGAGAGCAGGTTTTGTGGAGGGAAGAGGGCTGAAGGCTTCACTGAAATAAGTTCAAGGGAGAGAAAATGGAGACAGCAGATACAAACAACTCTGTCTAAGAGATTTGCTGTGACAGGAAGGAGAGAAAATGAAATAGGAGTTGGGGGTGTTAGTAGGGTTGAGAGAAACTGTTTTCTCTAAGCTATATGAAATAAAAGCCTGGTTTAGGACAACGAGCATGATTCAGTTTAGAGGGAATCATTGACAGTGCCAGAGAGAGGAGAGAAAATTGCTGGCAGAATGTCCCAGACTAGTCAAGAAAGGATCAGGATGGCTTTAGAGGGCTTGGCCTTAAGCTTAGAGAATGGATGGCTCATGCATCCTAAAATAAAAAAAAAAGAAAGAAAAAAAGAAAGAAAGAAAATGAAAAGGTTACTAGGAGGCATGGATATATGGATATTTCACTATAATATGAAATGCAACCTGAGTTTAATCTTTTGTTTCTAAGTCAGCTATTATTAAACGTATGTCAGAAGAAAACTATCCCAACATTCAATTACATAAGAGGTCACCTCCCCAATGAATTCTTTAAAAGACTGTTTGAAAGGCGAAAACAATTGCCTTTATATAATAATTTGTGGCTTGCTAAAAATACGTTTTGGAGTAACATGTACTTGGTCCATTATATTTAATGCAAAAGATACAGAGCCTCTAATGGTAACAAATAAAAACATTCAGAAAGAATATTTTCAATATATGTTGTGGTGAATGTCATTAGCCGAGCCTGTCTCCTAGGACATTTTTCAGCAGTGTGATAGTATTTATTTACCCTATGTTATTAGAGAGCGAACAGCCACTAGCCTTCAATTTTCACATCAATTGCAGAAAAAATATTCCATTTTCTACACAGTCTGGAATTGAAATTGACTTAGCATCTCGGAACTGTCAAAAATTTCTTTTACGGAAAGGTTTGCTTTGCAGAGACTATAAAGTGGGTGTCATCTTTGACACTTGCATTCTGTATTGGTCCGCAGGTCTATGGAAAAGAAGCGTGAAAGAACATCAGAAAAGGTCTTGGAGAGGCTCAGCCGTCAAGCTTTGTGCCTCCTCTGACTTCCTTTGCAGTCAGCTTCAGTGTGGTAGATGTCAGGGGCTCTCTATTTAAAACTGCTAACAAGGAGAAGAAGAATACTAGAAGAATATGATATCAGCTCCCTGAGAGTTGTCTTTGTTAACAGGTCAGTCTGACACTTATTTTCCTGCATTAAAAAGGGGAACCTCTGTTTCGATTCAAATTAAAAGACGCCTACTATAAGTCCTTCGGATTTCAAATTCAGGACTTATTCTAAGGAAACCTCATCATATGCACACTTAAAAAACAGAACCGTTTTCTGTCCCAGTGACAAATGAGAGAAAAAAAAAGTTATGCAAAATCTCTTTTCCAGTTCTTTCTTTTCAATTGCATAGTATACTGCTCCTGTGTTTCATTTAGCTATGCATAGATTTCTTCTGGCTTATTTGAACAGCATCCTCTAATTCGCTGACAGATCACACAGGATGCCATTAAACATCACCAATGGTAAAGTGGTTGTGTTAATCCACATGGCAATTAGGCCCAAGTCAAAAACTCTTAAGTCCTGATAGTTCTGATCTGAACAATTAAACGCTGTCATGTTGTCTGGCTGGGTGGGGGTGGGGTGGGGCCTGCACACTGCCATCATGTCAGAGCAGAGTTACATCCTTCTCCCAGGCACTCACCCCAATCCCAGCCTCCCTTTATTAAATGATTTTCTTTTCCATCTTCACATTTATTTTTAATTAGGATGCAATTCTAACATTCTCAGGAAACAGAGCTAACTAATTACAATCAGGGTCTGCAATCCTAAGGGGCAATGAGTAATGGTGAGATTGTGGACCAAGGCTTCTTACAAAGCGGAAGGCTCCGTTCTTCAATGACAGTCGGAGACCTGCGTGCCCTCGCAGCCCAAAATATGATCACAGCCCTTGGCCAGGTAGATCCTTTCCAGCTTTGTAAAAGAGTGTGCGCTCTCACTCGACGTGGGCTCAGCAAACTCCAGGATAACTATTTGCCAAAGAACCTCTACTCTTTCACACTGGAAGAACAAACTTCCTGGTTTGGCCATCCCAGAGCTCCCATATTTTGTCCACCTTCTATAACCCATAAAGGGAATGAAAACTAATACTTGTCACAAAGTCCCTTTCCAACTGCCCTATCTGGTTATCCACCTCTGTCATTGCTGTGTTTCGTCACTGGTGTTGGCTATCCCAGCCACACCTCATCCCCTCCACAGATCAGCCTCCACCTGCCTGTCCGTCCGCCCAACTCAGTGTGACGCAACAAAACCAAATTGGCAGTGGTGCCTTCCATAATCCTGAAAGCACTGATTCTCACATCCAGCTCATGTGTGCTGATGATTTCTGAATACGCCAGCAGCTAGAACTATGGTTTTCCACTATGAAAAGGGGCTGATAAAAATGATAGGAAAAATAAAACACTTTCTCTGCCTTTTCAAGCTGTTATTTAAACCCCCAAGCTTGAAATCAAGATCAAAGTTTCAAATTGATTAATATGGAAATTACTAAACCATCAAAACTGCTGATGTCGTAAACAAAAATTCGTCAACAGCCACTAAGAATTCATTAAAAGTAAATTTATTGTTTGCTTTTAAAAAAACAACTGTGCAATATGTGCTGCTCAAGACATTTTTGAATCTGGTTTGTTGTTCATCTCTTCTCAGGCTTCAGTTTGGCAAGGCTAAATGAGAAACACGGTACAGACACACGGTTAGTAAGTACAAGTAAGGAAAGCAACAATAATTTGCGTTTGCTATACTCTCAAAAGCCTACTCATATGCTAAGATGTGTAATTCAAAACTACAAACATTAAGTTTTAAAATCTGATCATGGTCAGTGTGTTCTGAAAACTATTATATTCTAAAAAGGAAGAGATAGCAGTGTATCTGATTTCAACCAAACAAGGTTTCAAACTAAATTATCTATTTCCTCTTGCAGAACTGAATAAAACAATGCTGCAGGGACCCAGGTAATCATTTTAAATGTAATTGGAGGATTCAATTTTAATGGTAATATTGCAACATTACTTTGGCTTTAGCTTTCCACAGCAACAGGCTCTTGCCTAGCATATATGGACAATGGCAGGGAATAAATCTGAGAAGGGCACGCGAAGGTCACTTCTAAGGATCTTAAGTTTTAGAGTACATACAATTCAGATGATAACACTCCAATTTGCAGGCAAAGTGATATCAAATTACACTCACTCTGGGACTAAAAAATGTGAAGACATAATTTAAAATTTGTAATATAGGAGAATATTTTCCAATACAGGCTCTTATTATCTTGTTGGTTATTTCAATTTGGAGATAGAAACTAAGCCAAGAACATGTTGCTTAAGAATGCTGTTGCTTTCCTTTAGAAATTTAAACACATTTAAAATATTAACTAACAGATCTCTCTCCTACTAGAGAACATACCTAATTCCCTCTATAGCAGCAATTTCACATAATTGCAGAATTCTCAGAAATACTATATGGTATTTAATTTCAATAGCCATGTGTTAGACAATCAAACATACACAACAACTCAAATTTTCAGACTCTCCCTCTGCTCTGTGCTTTGTACACAGAATGATTACATTAATAAGTCATGTTTACCTGTTTTGTAAGCACACTCAGCTTTCTTAGTTACAAAACCATTTTTAATTAAGGCAATAGGAGCTCCTTATGTACAAAAGAAGATGCGGTTTATACAAGGAGAAACTAATACAAACATGAAACACTTAACATTTGTTATGTGAATCTTTACAGATTTAAATTTATGATCTAAAACTTGCTTTAAGGCAGCTTTTGCACGTCATATACTCCATAATTTATAAAAAGAAGAGTGACTCATATGACTCAGAATATTCTTTCCTAGAGCTGTTTACCAATAATTAAATCATTTTTGTGGCTACCATTCAATGTGTGAAATGGGATTCCATGTCGTCTGTACCTGCCAATCAATGAAAAAACCCACTAGATGAACCATCATATCCTCTGATACAGTTTGTAAAATATGGTCCATCTATTTAGCCCTCATCAAATTTAACCAAAAATCACAGACAGCTATAGGGAAAGGAGGTGATGGGGGTGGTTGGAGAGCCTGTTTTTGAAGGAAAACATTACTTCCCCAAGAGGACTAAAGAGAAAAAGCTCAAATTTATCTAAAAAGCTAGACTCCCAATACCTAACCATCTTTTAGCCTTAGCTTTCTCTGTTATCTGAACTACAAAATAGAAAGGAAAACCTAAAGCACACACAGCCACACACCTGCTTTGTATGCCATGTCTGCCCTAAACAGCCATACTGAATCTTTTTACAGCTACTAAGAAATGTATATGCATGTGCACATTCTGGTCAAGTTATTCAAAAGCAACACTGCTAATGCAATCACATCCTAGTCTCCTTAAAAGAACAAAGTGGAAGGAAGAGACTAACATTAAACTCTTACCACATTACCCTTATGTTGCTAAAAAACAAAACAAAACAAAACAAAAGAATCAACCTGAGAATATATTAGTTTCAATCAGATGCAGTACGTATGGAAGTTGTTAAAAATGGTTTGATAAGTCTCACAATGCTTTAGGAGTACTAATGGCATATAATAATGGTAATAAAGGAAGGATTAAGAGTCAACATTTGATAAAACAAAAAGCTGCCTTTACTCTGAATAGATTATTTTGCACTCATCTTCAAAGAGCAGTATTTGGCGAGTTTCATGATTTACATTATTCCATGTGTTAGTATGCTGGTATATGTTTCAAAACCAGCTCCTGGGGGAAAAGCTATTTTGTAGAATTCGGAGATGTCCATGGTGTAAATATTCTCACCATGGGCTGATTTCAAGCAACCAGCACGATGGCACAAACACCATGTTGGCACCCCAGTCTACAGCATTTCCACCATGCGAATATAATAGGTGTAAATGACCTCAAAAGCAGATGCAATAGAAAAAAAGCAGTAAAATAAACAGGAACTGGTGTGCTTTGAGTTTTAATTACCTGTAATTTTAAAATAAATATATTTTAGTAATGACCATGTTTTACAACCAGTTTGCAAAACTTCTAAAAATTTATCAATCAACTCACACAAGCCAATGTGGATTGATTCCGGCAAACCACTAATTCCATGTACCGAGAAAAGCACGTTCATCCATGATTTTCCTAACAGCAATGCTTAAACACTGGGAGATTAGCCTCATTCTTAGAAGGAGTCCTTCAGCCCCTACACCTGAACATAGAAGCTGACTTTCAAGAATATGCAGGCCTTTAAAGCTAGAAGTGGGTTGACTTCTTTATCCTAAAGGTAACTTCCACTTCAGGTTATAGGTAAATTCTATAGATACAGATCCATGGATCTTTTCGCACAAAGGCCATTGTGTTGATATTGCTTTCCAATATGTTTCCCCCACACTTTCTACTCTGGTCCCAAATAGACGGCTCTATCATGAGGTCTCTGCTTTCGGAGTTGTGCATTGCAGAAAAAAGGTAATTTATAATTAATGCAATTCTAAATATTGGAAATTTATTTATTATTCTATGACAAAAACAACATATTGTATCTGTCAGATAAATGCTGTCTGATGAATGAAAACTAACAAGTTTTTCCCTTCCAGTAAGACTTCAGGAAAGCCAATGGAAGGACATGGTGCTAAAAGTCCCGTGTATTAAGACTCAGGGGAGGTTTTCCCCTTACCTCTTATTCTTTAATTTAAAGAATACAGTACTACAAATTTCTTAAATTTTAATTGATGGGCAGCAGCCTTATTCCTGTGCATTACTTAGGCACCGGTTTATGAGCTGTCAGTTTGCCTATATGGAATGAAAAGCTCCCTGGTTAACAGAGAATCTGAAGTAAAGTGCCAGTTAGAGCGATTTTCATCCTGCAAGTGTTCCTGGACGTGGACTATAATGAAGAAAGATTATCTGACTGAAATGCATTCAGAAGCAGCAGTATACAAACAAGAAAAACTCTAATGAAAAACTATGAAAATATAAATGTTCTGAAACATGAAGGACTGAAATCCAATCCTATTTAAATTATAGATAACATGACTTACTAATAGGCTGGGCTTTGTGCGAGCTATTTCCATAGTTAGTTTGTTTCTTGCATGCACTTTACTCAACCAGACATCTACGGAATACAGCTGTTATGCTGTGTGGCCTGCAGGCTAGATCGTGATGCTTATACTTTCCAGACCTGACTTATCTATTACTCCGTGAGTTATTGGGGTCAAACTCAGGATCGTAAATCAAGACATTTGATGAAAATGAAAACTCTTGTTCACATTTTGCAATTTAAAAAAAAAGTTAAAAGGAAGGGATTCATAATGCAGAATAACGACTTTTTGAAGAGTCAAGTGGCTACATTGTATGTTTTCAATTTTAAACCATCATCCTGATATGTTTAGGGGTTGAATTTATGGAACAATCAAGCAAGTTTTATATTTAACATTAAATGCCTGAATATTATAAATCACCTTAGATGAACATTTATGGGAGAGTTTCAGTGCAACTTCTGAACAACTTGTCACTTTTATTGTTTAGCAATGATTTGTAAAAAATGATATGCTAAGTAATCCTGGAGTATAATTTAGGGACACAAAAACAACTGTCAAGAAACAGCCAGAGACTACATTTAATGAAATCTTTACAGGCTGAAGTAACAAGTATTAAATTAATCAACACAGCTTAATTGAAGCTCTATTTGTAACATTTTTTATTAGACTTATTAATGAACCTTTAAATGCTACCACTAACTCGAGCTCTATGTTAAATTTAAATAATGAACTATTGTTCCTACGCAAAAAAGAACAAGCCCTGCTTTAATAGTCCTTTGTCTCAATAGGGCTTTTACTCGCATGCATAGCCAAGGACACATGTCCATACTTCTCTTAGCTGTTATTTCCCTGGTTGGCAAGACCTCATCTTTAGGACTGCAAAAATGGTTGAAATTAACTAAGGTGAAATCTTTAGGAAATTAAAAATGCAGTAGCTAAGACTGGAAAACACACAAGTATTTTGGTTGACCTCAAAGATAATGTTTTCAAATCTCTGCATTCGGTAGCTTTTATTAACCTCACATTCACTTATGTTTTGGGGGCCCTGCTTTGGGTTGGTAATGTACTTACCTGAACATGTCTCCCAAGCCCTTCAGCATCCCCTTCTTGGCTTTCAGTTTATCCTTTTCTTTCTCTCTCTCTTTCTTCTTCTCTTTTCCAGTTTTATCCTTTCTCCTATCAGTCTTATCGCCTTTTTCTTGGTTTCCATTCATTTGTCTCTCGAGAGAGTGGGAAGGCTGGTCACTGGCTGTGGATACAGACTCTCTCCCTGACCTTGAACTTTCTTCTGTGTCTTCTTCCACTGTGAAGGGAATAAATAAAGACAAGAAATACAGTGAACCACAACAGGAAAAACAAGGAGTCTAGAATACATGTAAGGATTTTGCTTTCCCACATTTTCCTTATCAGACTCTTCACTGCAGCCTGGACCCGCCGTCCACTGAGATGGCACTGCTGCTGATTCTGAGCAGAATGTGGACTGAGCCTATGATGTGGGGGACCACCGAGCGCTGGTGTGGTCAGGCGTGAGGACGACATGTCAATGATAAGAAAGCAGCAGCTCCGTGGCTGGGCGCCGATTTACTCACCGTCATACCCTTCGAGGTACAGACCGTTTATTGCTGGGAAAACTAGCAGCTTCCTAAGGACTCAAAGGATAGTGCAGAAGGTTCCTGTGTACTATGTTTGCAAGATAAAAAGGAAGAAAACAAGCAGCCTCTTCCAAACCTTTCCCGTTTTTTTCTTCCAGGAAAGGATGACATGGATCCATTCTGATCCTTTCTTATTTTGCTAACTCCACCATCCACTAGTAACCACATCGAGGTCAGCATAAGGACTCTGTGGTAATTTGAAGCTGTTATGTACAGAAAAGGCCATGGTCTGCTAATCCATTCTTGTGGGTACAGACCGATTGTAGGTGGGAACTTTTGATTAGGTTATTTCAATTGAGAAGTGACTCACACCATTCAAAGTAGGTCTTAATTCCCTTACTGCAGACCTTTATAAGAGGATAAAGAACACACAGGAAAAGTCTACCAGGCAGATGAGAGAAACCCTAGAAAAGCTAAAAGATGAAATTCAGAGAAATACCCAGAGATGAAATTTAAGAGAAAAAGCCAAAGATGGAGAAGCCAGAAGCTGAAGCAAGAAAACCCAGGAGAGAAGGACTAGCAGGACTAGACTGGTAACCGGTCTTCAGAGACAGCATCGCCCTGTTTGATGCCTTAATTGGGACATTTTCATGGCCTTAGAACTGTACATTTGTAAGCTAATAAATCCTCATTGTTAAAAGCCAGTCCATTTCTGGAATATTGCATTCTGGCAGCTTTAACAAATCAAAACAAACTCCCTTCCTCAGGCTCCAGATATGACCATTTGTGCCTTCCGCACAGGGAACACTGGTCTTTTGATTTGCAGCTATCACAGGTCTTCACAGCCTTTCACTTTTCCTTCCAATGTCATTACATAATGCCATCATCATAAGCAAATACTATTACAGGTTCTAATCCTAAATAATTTTGCATGTTTGTCTACTGAATGGCAGCTGAGTAGACGTAGATGGCTCTTTGATGAGTCAATCAATAACTTCACATCTCTGGATTTCACAGATATTAGGTCTACTTACTGATGAAATGCTCCAACCCTTGAATCTACTCTTACAAGCATAAGAAGGGCCCAAGGGCACTTCAGAACTGCAGACTTTTTATATGAAAGGATGCCAAGTAACTAAGTAGGTGTCTACTACAAAAGGAACATGCAGGATTTCTATGTTAAATAAGGAGCATATATGCACCGGAAACACCCAATCTCAGGAATCTTTTCTAAGATTGGGTGTGGAAAATTGTCTTTTCCAAACACAGTAAGAATTATTGGGGCTTTAGGTTAGTCCATGACTTCTGAGGTCATTTTTCTTTGAGCTTCAACAAATAAAGTCTGGATCAGTGTTTCTGAGTTTCTTCTAACACAGAGCCTAATAGCAAAGTTAAGCCTCTCCAAATCTTTCACAGAGAACAGACCTGCAAATCAAGTTAGTATATCCTCAAAAGAAATTCAGTCTTGCCTCTCTACCTCCAGGGCCACTGAAGTTAGCAATATATATAATATCAAGAGTATATTAAGACAAGTAAGAACAATTGTTATATTTTATTTTTGTTTTTAAACCCTCACAAAAGGTTACCAAATTATAACATAGCCACGGCCAAAGTAATACAGTTAAAATACGCCAACTATGTAGCATAATGCAGGAAAAGGCACAGAATTTTTTCACTTGACACATTTGGTTAAAAACATGAGCCAACACATTTCACATCCCAGTAGGCTGTGCCCTGGTATGGTAGACTGAGTTATGCACATGTTCTTATCTGACGTGTTCTTAATCTCAATCTCCATTCCTGCGGGTATGAACCCATTGTAACAGGACCTCTTAAAGATGTTATTTTTAGGTAGGGAGCGGCCAACTGAATGAGGATGGGTCCAAATCAGATTACGGAAGTCTTGGAAAGAGGACCTGGAGGTCACAGAAGCCAGAAAGGAGAGGACACCACCACATAATAGGAGACAGAAAAGTCAGCCAAGGAACCCCAAGGATTGCTGGCAGCCAGCACCAGACACTAGTCTTCAGAGAGAGCAAGCTTTGCCGATATCATGATTTTGGACTTCTTCTAGCCTCAAAACCATGAGCCAATACATTCCACTGTTTCAGCCAAACCACTGTGTGGCATTTTTCATAGCAGCTCTGGCAAACAAAGACATCTAGGTATAGCCAAAGAGGAAAACCGTCGTGGCACTAAATCTAGAAGGGACTTTGGAGATCACGGAGTCCAACTTCTTCCTCTAATTGCTGAGGAAACAGAAGCTCAGAAAGGCTTTGGGACAAGCACAATCCCAGTCTGTTGCTCTGTCTACTATTATATTATTGTACAGTTGTACTTCAGCCAGACCTTCATGCATTTCTTTGATCAACTCTGTTTGTGACGGCTCAGCTCTATGCTTCAAAAGGCATGTATTGCGGTAATCTACCATCCAGTCACTACACAATCTGCCCAGAAGATAATTCCAGCATCGGCATTGCATTTCAGAAACCTACTGTCGCTCCCGTGTGGTCATTTAATGCTGAGACTCATGGCTCATATTGATGAAACCACTTGATAAGTGAGATCAAATGTGCACTGCGATGCTGGGACTGGCTAGTGACCAAAAGGCTAGAAAGGGTTGCCTTCCTCTGTGATGGTTTACCTAATTGTGAGTCACCCACTTCTTTATCCCCCAAAAGGACATGGTGGCTTTTAAAAATCTGGCCTTTTTTTCTCTTTATCAATGAATATATAAATAGGAATTGTGCTGCTTTGTTAGAAGAAGCCAGTTCCAACTTTCAGATGAGCGATGCTAGTGAAAATCCATGGCCTTACAGATAAATAAATGTTAAGTCTGTAATTTTTTGTAGCTTACACAGAGCAGGGAAAGCATATCCTCACCAATTGGCTCAAGGGCTTGTGAACTGTGTGCAGCCTTTTCAAATAAGAGTTCCCAAAAAGGACATAAATATAGCTTAAGCAGAGTTACAGCATTTGGTCATGGCTAGATTTTATCTAATTGCAAACCACAGCATCAACCCATTGGGTAATGGGTGTGGCTTCAACTTTGAGATATTCAACCAGATCATTATAAAACAATTCTCAGAAAGTTTTCTGGAGCCACAAAATCTAGGTCTATTGGTCTACCCACAACTCCCACATGGGAAGCTCCTTTTCCCTCTGTTTCCACAGCTCTCAGGACATACTTTCATTATTGCACTTCTCATACAACATGATTATGTGTCTGTCCCTCTATCCTCTGAGCTCCTAAAATGAGGACTTACCACAGTGCTGGGCAGAGAGCAGCTGTTCATAAATGACAGTTTAAGTGAAGGACTCCTAGTAAAACTTGACTCATGACTTTCATCCCAACCAAACAAGCTTTTATGCCATCTCTGGGGGCCACCATTCAACCAGTTTCAGAACAGTGCCCACTCTCCTCTAATAAAACCTCGTAAGACGAGCCATCACCCAACTATAGTAACATGAGGAATGTCCCTGGACTTGGTTTAGGCAGAATGAGATTCTGGTGTATTTTTATGCTATTATTGTTAGAGCTATTTGTATCACCTAATGGATTTTACAACCCTCTACGATGTCTGAAACCATAAACAAAAAACGAGCTCAATAAATGTAAATGACTTAGTCTTCCACAGTCACCATTATCATAAATCACGAAGGGAAGTATCGGTAGCGATTCTGCTAGTTTTCTGCCTAATCGTTTTGGCAGAAGTACAAGGGGCATATGTCGGCTCTTGGCTCGTAACAGAATAAAGACAGAGCCTGCACAACTAACTATACACTGAAGTCCTATTTGTTGCCAATTCTTTTTCATATTCACAACCATTTTCTGGTAAATGTAATACAACTTATTTTCTAAATTGGGTGAAACAGAAAGTGAGTATTAAATCATTTATTAACTTTGGGTTTTGTAACCTCATTTTATAAAATCAAAACTACTTGCTCAGTTTCCTGCTCCAAACAAGAGGACTGTTTAAAATGATACTTGCACGTTTGAGGATTTTTTTATGCTTATTCTGAACATTTTAATTTAGATAATACATTAACACAGAAACTCTTCTGGGGGTATACTGATCTAACTAATCCCTTTGAATGCCAACTAATTAAAAATATTTAACAATATCTGGCTTCATATGCAACAAACATAAGATGTTCTTTTAGAATCTCACGTTATATATACTTCAAACTCTAAAATTATTCAGTAGAGAAAAATAAGACCCTTTCACTTTTCCCTTCACCCACACAGAAATATTATGCTTTTAAAAGCTTAAATAAATTGGTCACTGGCTTCATTTTAAATATATATTTATTCAAGATCACTGTGCTGGTTTGAAACTGTTATGTACCCCAGAAAAGGCCATGTTCTCCTAATCCATTCTTGTGGGTGCAGACTTATTGTGGAGTGGGACTTTTGATTAGGTTGTTTCCATGGAGATGTGACCCAGCCCATTCAGGGTGGGTACGCCAGTTTGAATGTATTACGTCCCCCCAAACGCCATTATCTTTGAGGTAATCTTGTGTGGGCAGATGTATCAGTTTTGATTAGACTGTGATTCTTTGAGTGTTTCCATGGAGATGTGCCCCACCCAACTGTGGGTGATGACTCTAATTGGATAATTTCCATGGAGGCGTGGCCCCACCCATTCAGGGTGGGCCTTGATCAGTGGAGCCATATAAATGACCTGACAAACAGAAGGAACTCAGTGCAGCTAAGAGTGACATTTTGAAGAGGAGCTACAGCCAAGAGGGACACTTTGAAGAATGCACAGGAGCTACAGATGAAAAAAAAATTTTGAAGACTGCCATTGAAATCAGACTCTTGCTCTGGAGAAGCTAAGAGAGGACAAACACCCCAAATGCAACTAAGAGTGACATTTTTGAGGAACTGCAGCCTAGAGAGGAACACCCTGGGAGAAAGCCATTTTGAACCCAGAACTTTGGAGCAGACGCCAGCTACGTGCCTTCCCAGCTAACAGAGATTTTCCGGACACCACTGGCCATCCTCCAGTGAAGGTACCCGACTGCTGATGTGTTACCTTGGACACTTCATGGCTTTAAGACTGTAACTGTGTAACCAAATAAACCCCCTTTTATAAAAGCCAATCTATCTCTGGTGTTCTGCATTCCGGCAGCATTAGCAAACTAGAACAGTGGGTCTTAATCCTTTACTAGTGTTCTTTAAAAGAGCTCATGGAGAGAGAGAGCTTAGCAAGAAAATGCCCTGGGAGAAGCAAGAAGGATCCACAGACACTGAGAGCACCATTTTGAAACCAAGGCCCAGGAGAGAATGACCAACAGATATCACCTCGTGCCTTCCCATGTGACAGAGGAACCCCAAATGCCAGCAGCCTTTCCTCAGAGAAGGTACCTTCCGCTTGATGCCTTGCTGCTTTCCTCTTGATGGGCATTTTCATGGCCTTAGAACTCTAAATTTGTAACCTAATAAATTCCCATTGAAAAAGCCAACCCATTTCTGATATATTTTATTCTGGCAGTTTTAGCAAACCAAAATAGTTACTAATATACTAGTCAAGATTTTTAAAGCTGTAAAACCAATCTTTGTACATTAATCACTAGCTTTTCAATAAGGTACATAAAATATTTTTATTCCCTTAAACTAAGAAAATACAAAAAAATGTTCATATAAACAATTTTTTTTAAATAAGAAAAGTACTAGCATTATATCTGGAGTGAATGACTTGATCTATTGTGTTTATACAGTAAATTACAACGTAACAACTAATCATAAACCAACATTTAGAAATTTTACTTTTTAAATGCTTTATAAATTTGGAATTTTCTCTTTAATTTTGCTCATCTTTACAGGTTATTTGCTTTTCTTTTGTAGATAGCCTGCACAAAGAAAGATGATTATTGCCTTCGAAACAAACAGAAATGTCTATTTTTGACAAACACTTCTGCTTGTTTTAACCTGGTATATGCAAAGAACTATCAGCTCCTTTCCCATGTGATTACCTGCAAAGACAGATACTTTCAAGTTTCTTTTTCTTAAGAAAGTATAGTGTGAAGCTGCTTATTGCTCTTTAATGCAGCACAGTCATTCTGCAATTAAGTTTTCCTAATTACCATGTTTTCAACAGATGCAAATGTAGCTCAATTAAAATTCTGGTCCATGATACAAATTAAGCTACTCAATTCTACAAGGTATCACGTTAGGACTGGGTCACCAAGAAGTATAGAAAAGATTGGGTATTTATGTGCTAGTGATTACAGAGAAAATCACTCTGGGTTTCAATTAAAGCTCAAAGTTCTTTGGCTTCTGCCATAAATAAATACTTCTTTATAGTCATTGCCAACATTTTACTGTTAGAAGGCAACTCTAAGCCACATGGTCACTAGAATCTATTTCCCCCCTCATCAAGAAGGGATACTGCTGCTGCTACCATGAATGACAATCTCCGTGGGTTGCTTATCCAAAATCCATTTCTCCCTTTCTTTTTCCTAACAAAATTTTGATTTTGTTCAGGAATGCAATCTACCTCTAGCAGGTGAATTCATTATTAAGTCTAAACGAACCTAAGGATGCCATGCCCCTGTTGAGTTATAAGTCCAAGGTTATTAAGACCAAGAATGGCCCAATCAGATTGGAAGGGAGGGCCTATTCCAAGCTTGGAGAGATGCTCTTCTCCCTTCTGTTGGGCATGAACAGGAAAGTAACAGGCCTTGGAGCCCTGGAACTGGCTTCTGGATAAGCTGACCTGTGAACAGTAGAGGAGAAGCAGGAGGAAGGTGTTGGGTCTTTGATGGCATTGCTCGGCTATGAAACCAACAAACCGTGAAGCTGCCCAACTCTGGGATTCAGCTATGTAAGACAATGTATTTCTTCATGGGCTGAGTGGGTTTGAGTTGGATTTTCTATTAAATGCAGCTAGAAGCAACCTAATAGGTACATTGTATACACCAAACTTCAGAGCAGCTATTGACTATGTCTACAGTGCTATTTAGCTCATGTTTTAAGTTTTAGCATCTAAATGCCATTTTAGGCAGCACTGACAATTTTGCTACATTTAAATGATTTGTTCAGACTTGTTACTATGTGTAAATGACTTGTTTAATCAGTATAAACAGAGGAATATGAATCTAAAACGGTACCATAATATTATTTCTCATTCACCATTCCACAAGTATTCTCCTCTGAGGGTGGAGCCCAAAGAAGGTATGGTGGATTGAACTGTGCACCCAAGCTTGGACATGTTCTTGGTCTTAATGCACATTCTGGGGGGTGTGGACCTGTTGCCAAGAAGATCTCTTCAAGATGTTACTTCAGTTTAGGTGCGACCCAACTGAATCAGGTTGGGCTTTAATACAGTCAAAAGAACCCAGAGGACACAGGAGAGGAGAGTGCCATGTGCTTTGCCATGTGATGGAAAATCCAAACAACCCCAAAGATGGCTGCCCGGCCAGAAGATACTGACCCTGGGAGGAAGCTGAAAATGTGAGTCAACCAAATGCATGGAATTCATTTTAGCAGCCAGGAAACTAAAACAGAAGGTATTACTAAACTTTTGTTGAATGAATGACCAAATGACTGAACAAATAACAATTCATATAAAAAATTCTCATGTATTACATACTATTTATAAAGAACTACCCTAGGTACTAAGAATGACTATTAATAGAAATGTAAGATTCTCCTGCGATTTTTGATTTACTTTGGAAGACAAAGGATCAAACATAAAAATTCTACATAGGTTGTCTCAGTCAATCTTTATAAGCTATTTCTTTAAAATAAGAGTTAAAAACAAGTTACCAAGGCATTATTAATAATGGAAAACTTCACTGGATTTAGGAACTCCGCTGACCAATTGATATTGATACATGTTAAGAAAAAAACAATGTAATAAAAATAAATGAGGGCTGAACTTCCCTGCACTGTAAAGTCAAGAGTAGGAAACAAGAACTTTGGGGACATAAATATTATTTTTGTTTCTTATTTCAGTTGAATATTTTGTTTTTGGGAAAGGACAAAAATGTAGGAAATGAACAGCTAGTATTACAGATGGCATCAAATAACAGGATCTGTCCTTCTGGACTCTGACTTCTAACATGAGAATGCTGAGCTCTTGGCAAAGGAAAACCTAGCTTTTTCTGAACATGAAAAAACATAACAAAGACATAACAAAGCTGGCATGAAACCTGAAGACTTAAAAAGCTATTATACTAAAATATGGGATGGGAATAATAAAGTGATATAATGATAAAGAAGTGAAAGTATGACAGAGAAAAAAGAAAAAAATATATGAAGGAGCTAGGTGACCAATTATCAGTGATATTAGAGATTACAGCATCTGGAGAAAAGATGAAATAGATGACTCCTAAGACATTCCACTCAAAGCATATTTTAAGATATTCTTTAAAAAACACACACTTACACATAAAACTCCCAGTTTATGTGAGGGGTAGGGTGGACAGAGGGACAAAAGCCATAAGATATTTCTTCCAGATTGTAAGGCTTGCTATCAGAAACGATTCTTTGTTTTTACCTTACATTCTAAAATTCTCGTTAATCCATCCCCCCAAATGAAGCCACTTCTGGGGATAATGATAGAATGCCTCTTCCATTATAATGGAAGACTAAGCACAACGAGTACAGCCCCCTTAGTTTTCCGAACACTTGCAAATTTGCTTTTGGCATCTGATTGACTTTTATTGTCAAATGATGGTCCATAATGAATCCTGTTTTCTGCCCACTGGGGAAAACGTACAGTAAATTTGAAGGTTTCCTTTCAACCATTTTGTTGAATGGACTAGTTACACAATCAAAATGGTAGCACTCATAACCAACTGCCACTAAAATTTTTATTTTTATCAAAGAATGAGCCTAGCATAAGAAAAAACATACAAATTACTTATTGTGTCAATGAAAGAATTCCATGCCACTGCTTAGACCCCTTTAACCAAAAAACAAAACAAAACAACACCAACATGTGTGAATGGCTAGCACGGTTCCATCTATTTACCTATTTTTAAGAAGTGTGATTGTCGGCCCAATCACCAATGTTCTTAACCACCACGCACACAATTTAAATTAGGGAATCCACAAATATTTCTTCATGTTAAAAAAGAAGCCTTACACTAAAAGTTTCAGAAGCATTTTTTATAATCAGTTAGGACCTTAGAAAGTCAAGGGAAAACCAGATTGCTTGGAGAAAGTTTCAAGAAGGAAGACTACAGTCTAGTGCTCACAGATTGGAGGCGAGGAAGATAGTTAGGGGCAGTGAGAGGATATACCTCAAGGAGAGCACACATTCTGGGAACAAATGGGCTTGGAGGCTTGAAGAACTGTGAGGACAGGCACGTGATTTAGGAACTTATTGTGCACATCTAGAGACAGGAGGACTAGGCAGGAGATTCTGACAATAATTTCAGATATTAAATAATGAGGGCTTGGGCTAGTTGGAAAGAAGTGCTGAAATGATGAGATTTCATGGGGAAAAATTAAGAAAACTCGGTAATGGAATGGTTACACAGTGAGAAGATGATTCCGAGTTTCTGAGCCTGTTGGTGCTAATGAGAGAAATCACATCATAATCATCCATCTTCATGTGAGAGGTACTAAGCAAGTAAACGCAGTTTCCTCCTTTTCCCCGGCATTGCCAAGCATCATTACTTACCTGAATTATTGCATTACTAACATAGAACTGATCTTCTTGTCACCAACACTGCTACTTAACGGCCCTAGCCCTGATAACCCTACTCTATGATCCCAACGATCAGCTCTTTTACTTGAAATTCATCAAACGCTCCTTAACATCCTTATATAAAACGCAAATAACTTAAATACAGTTGTTTGCAATCGGCTCTCTGCCTAATTCTTAAACCCGATTCCTCTTCACTATGCTCTCATCTGCACCACACTCAACAACCTAATCGAATCGTGGCCGTCCTTGATCCTCTACACTTCCATACCTCTACCAAAAATGGACCCCACTCCGTGCTCCATAGTTCTCCCTGCACCCAGCTCAAGACCACTTAGTCAGTAGGACTCAACTCAAGCAGTAGCTCCCTGGAAAGCCTTCCCCCTCTCTCTCTCTCTCTCTCTCTCTGTCTCTCTCTCTCTCCCCGCTTCCTGCCCCACCCCAATTCCGCACAGGCTGAGCAGGCACCCCATCCTCTGCTCCCAAGGTAACCTGTGCTTCTCCCTATAACGGCCATCATCACATTTCTCAATTGTTGGTGTACCCACTGGGCTGAACTACCCTCTGACCTCCCGGGAACTTGGAGCCTAAATGCCAGATTTTAGGTGCTACGACTCCTTAATACACACTTAAATGCTTTAAAGTAGATTTAATGTAGTAGACTTTACATTTGGGATTCTTTTTTAATATTCTAGACAGATCATATAAGGGATAATCAGAAGATATGCATTCTAAGATTCAGTTCCTAAGAAATATATGATCTTGATCAACTATTTAAAAACCTTTTCCTCATCTAAAAAATGGTTAGAAATGAGGACTCTAGAATCCAAACACTTCAGATGTGACTTTTCATTGAAATTTTAGCTTAAAATCATTTCCCAATTGGAAAAAAAAATTAAGGAACAGACTAGGCTATTTCACATGCAAACATGCATATTGTATTCAGAAACTTCCTAAAAATTAATCAAAACTCCTTTGTTTAAACTGCATGTGACTCTTAAGTATGCAAACTGGTATAAAATAATAGGAAATGTTATTCTTATTCATTTCAGAACAAATATTTTATAGATTAACATCCAATTATCCTCCAATGTGGATTAACCACATAGGAAATTTGGACTTGGCAACCCATATCCTGAATTCTTTCACCACAGATTTGCTGTAATGTAACGATTTTTGCTTAAGATAAGAATCGACTTAGTTTGCTCAGTTAGACTTATTTTTGCTCACATGGGTGGTGATGAATGGTGGCAGGAAATATGCAGAGTGCTATGAGAAGAAAACATGGGTTATCAAAGGCAATATGTTATTTTATAGCTAATAAAACAACAAAATAATAATTCCCCTAGAAGCACTCATATCAACTGATTTAATAAAGTAAAATTAGTTTCTTAAATCTCATATTGCTAATCTGATTTACATATATTTTAGAACAATGATTTTTTTATCTCCTAATAAAGCAGGTAAAATACTCAGAAGTAGTGTTTCCATGTTTTCAAGAAATATACTTTTTGACATTTAAAATTCTAAATAGGCTATATTTTAAAATCAAAACATACAATTAATAGGACAGTATTTGGCTTTGTTGTGTTTTACCTCCCCGACCCAACAAAAAGCTGTTAGTAAACTGATGGTGAGGCTTGGAATTGTTGGCAACTTTTAACTGAGAAAGTATGGGATTATATACTTTTCAAAAAGAAAACAAAGCAAGGCTATTGCGTGCATTTTCTGGGAAGCAACAGAATCTGATTTATTAGGGGGGCTGTGGAAGCTGCTTGTGGGAGCCAGGCAGGGTACTTAATTTGCATAGAAGAGGGAGCAGATTGTAGATGCCCCGACCTGTCAAGCACAGGTAGTGCCTTGGAGATAATGGGTCCCAGAGTACAAAGCTCCATCTTGATCCAGACAGACACACACAACACAGAGAGGCCAGATGGATCAAAGGAGAGACAAAAATGCTGGCTTCTGCCATCTCCACAGGAGGAACGTCAGTGTTCCAGACGATGACAGGTACCAGATCCCTGCTCACCTCCCGGCCCCCAGGGCTGTGCCCCTGCCACGATTCCAGCCCTGCTGAGAAGACACCTGCCTGTGCAGGGCCCAGAAATAGATTCCTGGTAAAGTGCTCAACCCAGTCGACAAAAGCAATGAACCACGCCTCAGCTGAAGTCTGTCTTACTTGTCCAAAGGAAAAGTGCTACATGGTAGGAGAAACACGAGATTTGAGTGGTACAAGGAACTCTCCACTCCTTACAACCTGTCCTTGACTCCCTGAGTACTTTATACACCCCAACGTATAAAGGTTCAGTGCATTCCTACAGGGTGTTCTGTGAAACAAAAAGACCATCTACTCAGACAAGAGTCCTCTTTCCAGAGCAATATTCAATGGAGAGACAGTGTTTTAATTTCAACAAGAGGATTAAATGAGTCCCAGCACCATATAAGAAAAGGCCAGCTGCAGCGAGTCCCAAAGAGCCCAGACAATGGCAAGATGTTTGACATGCAGGAGGCGAAGAGCTGCTGAGGACACGGTGAGAGGACAGTGTAAAAGGGCAGGACGGCAAGGATGCAGAACCACAAGCAACAATGAGAGCACAGATTCTGGGAGACCACATGGACAGCAAGCGTGCAGACCATGTCACAGGGATTCAAGTGCAAACTCTGAAAACGGTGGCTA
This sequence comes from Choloepus didactylus, assembly GCF_015220235.1. Lineage (NCBI taxonomy): Eukaryota > Metazoa > Chordata > Mammalia > Pilosa > Megalonychidae > Choloepus > Choloepus didactylus. Next base: position 17,835,260 of record NC_051311.1, read on the forward strand.
TTTAGGAAACTAAAGGAGTATCCACCTGACTGGCCTTGTTTCCCACAATGTTCTAATGACCACCAGTAGCACCACCACCCTCAACAAACCTTTTTATTTATTTTTATTTTATTTTATTTTAAGAATAACAAACATATACAGAGTTTGCTGAGGTATAGAAGTTCTAGAACAGGTAAATTCCAGGGTGGGATACAAAGAGGTATAATAAAATGCCACCCTACAGGCTATGGCATATTAAAAATCTCAATCTCTCACACAGACACATGCACAGAACCACAAACATGCACACATTGGTAGTAGTTATACAGGCATTCACTCCTTCACTTATCCATTTAACAAGCATTCACTGAGTCATATGATTTGCCAAGTCCTGGGCTAGTGCTGGTGATGCAGGAGTGAGTAAAACAGACATGGTGGGTGTGCCAGTTTGAATATATTATATCCCCCAAAATGCCATTATCCTTGATGCAATCTTGTGGGGCAGACATATTAGTGAGGATTACATTGGAACGTTTGGATTAGGTTGTTTCCATGGAAATGTGCCCCACCCAACTGTGGGTGATAACTCTGATTGGATAATTTCCATGGAGGCATGGCCCCACCCATTCAGCATGGCCCTTGATTAGTTTACTGGAGCACCACATAAGCTCAGACAGAAGGAGCGAGCTTGCTACAGCCAAGAGGGACACTTTGAAGAAAGCACAGGAGCTGCAGATGAGAGACAGTTTGAAGATGACCACTGAAAGCAGACTCTTGCTCCAGAGAAGCTGAGAGAGGACAAACACCCCAAGAGCAACTGAGAGTGACATTTTGGAGAGAAACTGAGGCCTAGAGAGGAATGTTGGGAGAAAGCCATTTTGAAACCAGAACTTTGGAGCAGACGCCAGCCACATGCCTTCCCAGCTAACAGAGGTTTTCCGGACACCACTGGCCATCCTCCAGTGAAGGTAGCCAATTGCTGATTTGTTACCTTGGACACTTTATGGCCTTAAGACTGTAACTGTGTGACCAAATAAACCCCCTTCATAAAAGCCAATCCATTTCTGGTATTTTGCATCCCAGCAGCATTAACCAGAAGAGTGGGTCTTTCCTTCCTGGAGCTTAGTGGGCAGTGTGTAGGTAGGTAAGTGGATGGGTGTTAAGGGCTGACTTCAAGGCCTAACGCCTGGTCCTGTGAACGTGACTTATTTGGAAATAGGGTCTTGAAGATGGGATTAGACAAGATGAGGCCACATTGGACCAGGGTGGACCCTCACCCAGTGTGACTGGAGTTCTTGGAAGAAGAAAAGGACACAGACAGACAGACACAGGAGGGGAGACGGCCATGTGACGACACCGACACGGAGAGAGCAGACAGCCATGTCTCAGAGACTGAGCTAACCAAGGACCACCAAGGACTGCTGGCCACGCCAGGACTCAGGAGAGAGGTGCAGAAAAGATTCCTCCCTATGGACTTCAGAGGGAACGTGGACACTCCGACACCTTGATTTCAACTTCTGGCTTCCAGAACTGACAGAGAATGAATTGCTGTTATTTTAAGTCATCCAGTTCATGGTACTTTGCTACAGCAACCACAGTATGATAAGATAGTGGGTATAGAGAATTACAGTATTTTAGAACCAGAAGGGACATCAGAAACCATTTAAGCCAGTGCTTTTCAAACTTTTTCTTAAAAACTGCAAGATGCCCTTTTTTTTTCCTTAAAATGCATGAAGAACCCCAACTTATAAAAGTGATTTATAAAAAGGAACTACTGAAGAAAAGTAATGGGTAGAGGGTGAGGGATGAACTAGGTGAAGCTGCCTTCCCCCCTCCACAAAAACCATGGAGGGAACCCCTGACTGCAGGTCACAACACACAATTTGAGAATCAATGATCTAGTTATGCAAATCTTCAGTTTTATAACTGAGAAAATTAAAGCTCAAGGACTTAAAAGTGGTTTGACCCAAATCCTAAATTAGTTGGAAGAATCTAGACTAGAATAGAAGTCATTTGAATTCCAGTTCAGTGCTCATTCCACTTCATTAATACAATTTCAACAATTCAAAATTGTGAAAATATGAATTTACAATAGATGACATTCTTTTGCAGATAGGTCTGAAAAAAATAAGAAAGAGCAGGGCTTTTGTAAAGTCTTTTTCTGGTTGTAGTACAGCATGTCAAATGTCACCAAATCTTGCACATAATTTTTCCTTTGGATTTTCTATTTGTCTGTTTAGTTGTTTTTCTTTTCTTGAGGGAAGTTTAATGAATACATCTTAATATACTGAAAAAATTTTACAATTAAAACAGGAAAATAAGTTTATATTGGGACAAGTCCAGATTTCTACATTGGTGGGAAACTCTGGAGAGTGTGCCTATGGAATTAAGATCATATCTTGTATTGGCATGTATTCTGTCTCCTATTCCTTTTTAAATTGGTGACATGTGAGAAAACTGCATTTTATAAGCAAGGGAACTTGACACTTTAACTGGAACAAGAAAAAAGTTCAGAAGCCTCATATATCATAGATGCTAAAAAAAAAAATTATTGAGGGGTTGAAATACCATATCTGTTATTCAATATACACCCAGGACAGACAGACACAAGATCTATAAGCACCAGGGTTCTTACCCCAGAAGGGCTACACATGTAAAATTTGCTGGGGTGGTAAGGAAACATCAATAAAACAGGAGAAAACTCAAATGCTTCTACGACTCAGGATCTTGGAGACTAGGATGGGCAGCAAAAACAGGAAATACATTTTTTATCTGGCAAGAATAGGCTGCATATATTTGAAATCACTGGCTGGACAGAGTGAAAAAACAGCCCAGATTTAGGGGAGGGAGTGAAGAAGGTAGTAATCATTTTCCTAAATTTTACTTTGCATGTTGGTATTACGGCCAAAAAAAAAATTCACCTTATATGTTACAGGCAAAAATTATATAGTTCCCTTTAAATTTCCTCAGAACTTGATCTTTTTTGTCTTGCTCATCACAATCTTCCTCAGGTCCATGTGACTGGAGTAGTTCACCCAAATATGAAATTGTGTGTAATTTATAATCAACAAAATCCACATAAATTATCTCCAGTCTCTGCTTTAACTTCAGACTGTGTTGCCTGTCTCCTTTCTTACAAAGATTTAGAGTGACAAAATATTGCTTTCTTATTTTAGTGTCTTTTTCCATGGGTAGAGTCACATTTGAGGTTAAAAAAACAAAACGTAAATTAATAGTTATGAACAGCATAAGCTAATCAACAATTTTTACTGTTTATTAGGACTCCTAATCCCCTTCTCTCCTAAGTAAATACTCCAGTAGAGATTTTTTTAATTTTTAAATACAATGAATATTTTTATACTATAAATGTTTAACTCTAAAGATAACTCCTTTGAATCTGACTCCCAGGGGCGTAAATCCCCCTGGAACATGGAATATGACTCCCAGGGAGGAATCTAGACCCAGCATAGTGGGATGGAGAACATCTTCTTGACCAAAAGGGGGATGTGAAAGGAAATGAAATAAGCTTCAGTGGCAGAGAGATTCCAAAAGGAGCCAAGAGGTCACTCTGGTGGGCACTCTTACACACAATGTAGACAACCCTTTTTAGGTTCTAATGACTTGGAATAGCTAGCAGTAAATACCTGAAACTATCAAATTGCAACCCAGAACCCCTGAATCTTGAAGATGACTGTATAACAATGTAGCTTATGAGGGGTGACAATGTGATTGGGAAAGCCATGGGGATCACACTTTGTCCAGTGTATGGATGGATGAGTAGAAGAACAGGGGCAAAAAAAAAAAAAAGGCACCCAGTGTTCTTTTTTACTTTAATTGTTCTTTTTCACTTTGATTTTTATTCTTATTACTTTTGTATGTGTGGTAATGAAAAGGTTCAAAAATTGATTTTGGTGATGCACGCATAACAGTATGATGGTACTGTGAACAACTGATTGTGCGCTTTGTATGACTGCATGGTATGTGAATATATCTAAATAAAATTGAATTATTAAAAAAAAACTCCTTTGATGTGTATATTTGTACATATCTATTAATGTTAATTTTTTTCTCACTATACTATAGAAAACATGTTGCTCACTCCTATTAACCTTTGACTTCCAATAATCTTTGCTTAAAATATTTTTCAATTTGAAATATACACACACATACACAAACATATCTTGCTAGTTCTGTTCAAGAAAAGCAAAAGCAAAAGTAATTCCTACAAACAAAACCAGAAGAAAAAAAAAAAAAGATATGTTTTCTCAATCATAGACTTGTTACATTTATTCACTGGAGACATCTCACTATAAACATACTATACAGCAGTGGTTTTCAAACATTTATACCACTAAAAAATATTAAGGACTCCAAAGAACAATTTTTTAATGTGGGTTAGATTTATCAATATTTACTCAATTCAAACTGACAAAGTTCACTAACATTTATTAATTACTGTATAAAAACAATAAACCAATTTTATGTTAACAAAAATATTTTTAAGAAAAATTACTAAGCAATTAGTGAGAACAGCACTGTTTTAAATTTTTGCAAACCTCTTTAATATCTGGCTGAAAAGACAGATTGTCAAGTCTGCTTCTACGTTTAATCTACTGCAATATCATGACATATTGCCTAAAAAACTGCTCTCTACTTGTGAGAATGTAAGAGTAAAAAGGCAAATAATATCTTAGTATTATTATGGAAATCGTTTTGACCTCACAGACCCCCATAAAGGGACTTGGGAGCCCCCAGGATTCCCCAGAACACACTTTGAGAACCACTGTTCTTTAGAGCCATTTAAAATCGCTTTTCTTTCCATCATTATGAACTTACAGGTCTCCATGCCTTCATCATCATCGTCTACTGCAGGCTTATCATAAGACTTGTCGATTGCAGCTCTGAAGCTCTCATTGCAGCCCCTTCCTCTGATTATCCGCGGTCGGGGACGATGGAAAGGAATATCCCCATTTAGGGTCACCTCAGCCACTGCTGTTTGCAGACTCTCTAATGAGCTGGACTTCTTCAGGCCCAGGGAAGGCCCCACATCTCTGCTGGGGGAACCTTGGAGGTTTACAAAAACAAAAAGTTAGTTAGGATTAATGGCAAAAATTACATACGAGCATCTCTGTGAATTATGGAAAACTTCAAGGACATAATAATGAAATTACTTGTTCAGTGATGGGTTCTGGAATGCAGATGGAAAAGAGAACTGAAGGGTAAATAAAATAATGGCAACCCATTTTTATTTTTCCTAAATGTATATTAGATTCAGTCTATTTTCCCTATCTTCAGTTCGGAAACTCTAAAATAGAAGTCTAAAAACAGTTCTTAAAGATATCTTAAATCTTTTACCTTTGTATAAATCAAAACCTTTAACTCCATGTTTTTTAAAAAAATCCCTCTATATAGGACTCAATAAGTAAAAATAAGTTATTAGTCTCCATTTTTAGCCCAACGAATAACTTTTTTTCCAAATCATTTTGCTCCAAGTATTATAAATAACCTAAAAGAACCAGAATAACCCAAAATCTCATCTGAAAAGAAAAAATGATGAGAAGACTGAAGGAAGCAACAAATAGGGAGTGTCTTTAACTTAACTGACAACATTTTTTGACAGTTTAAAATTACTCACAATGGAAGTTAAACATTCTTATCAAGAACTTTGTCAAATTGCTTTCTTACTAGGGTGAAGATACACAACCCTCAATAAGCAAAAAGAGCATGAGGGATTACATGTCACTAATACAATTAAAGCAACATGGTAGCAGGAAGAAATATAATTCTAAATATTAATGTTCTGTGGAAAGAGCAATACAGGATTTGAATAGAAACAAATTATATACAGGCTTTCACTAAGAGAGAGGTAAAACAGGGGAGACCAAAGAGCTGGGTAAAAATATTTATATCTCCAGGTCTGGGAATCATCTCCAGATCTGGGAAAAACAGATGATGGGCAGAAGGAAGACGAATTGGCAATAACCAAGAAAACTTCACTAGGATGGCAGATGAGGATTCAGGGAACTGAAATATTGGCTCTATCTCTTAAGGATCTAGGGCAGGAGGGCTGAAATAGTATCAAGCTTTAGAAGGCAATCGCAACTGCATCCTTTAACCAGGTGAGGCAGACTTGTCCCTCACTGCCTGATCCCACACTCAAAGGTAGACTAATTTAGCCTTGCACCATCACTTGGGCAATCCAAACTATAGAATGGTTCTTCATGCCCACTGCTAAAAGACAGGCGAAAGCAATGGAGAGTAGGAAAAACGGAAGAGTTTATCTCCACATGGAGTCATCAGCCCATAAATCGATCAATAATTAAATAGAAGCCTAGAAGATGAGTAGTTATGTCATGAGTTTTCCATGGCTCACAGGATAAAGCAGGACAAAAATTTAACTGAGGGAGTCAAAACAAAAAGAATCTTTTTAAGTTTCATTCATCTCATATCTTTCACCTAAGTTTCACAATGGGGTAGCAGCTTTAAGTTAAAGTAAATATGTTAAAATGTAATACAGAAGTACAATTGTAATGAAGAAAGAGCATTCTGTAAGTTATCGTTTTTCAGAAAAAAAGGATGATTTACTTAACTTTCGCAATGGAGGTTTGTATATACTTGATTATTATTTATGACAAAAGTTCACACGAAACATTTCTTTCAAGGATGATCAATCTTATTTTTGTCTTGATAGCACTGTAAGTTTTGACAAGTTAGTTTACTAAGTACTCATAAAAGTCATATCAAAGGAAGGAAAATGAATTCCATTCCAAACAACTAAATAAAAAGTAAGAAGGCTAGGAATCAAGAATGGGGAAAAACCATCTCTGGATACTTCCTAAACTTAACACTGAGACGATACTCTCCAAATATATTACGCCTTTCAAATTTCATAATTTAGCAGCTGTTTTGGGGTTCTGTAAACATTTATTAGCAAATACTTTGTGCTTGCTTGGGTACATAAAAGTATACATCCCTATATACATAACACATACATAAATTTTGTTTTCATGATAATCTTTATTGCAAGAAATGGGAAATATATGTCTCCCCTCAGGAAAGGTTAGCTGAGATTTGACTTAATGTACTCAAAGCACTGAAAACTTTAATAATGAACTCCACAGATGGCATAATTATTTATTAAAATTGAGCGTCCCTGAGCAAGTTTGAAAAGAAAACACAAAGGAGAAAACATCACTAACTGTCAAAGAAAATATTACAAAGGTTTTGTAAAGTGATATATTAAGATCCATTAAATTATGATTACTGAGATCCCTAATCTAAGATTATAATTATAATTACAACTAAGATTATAAAGTTAGTTATTTACTAGTAAGGAAAAAGTAAAAATGCCTTCTTTACACAAAGTATGGGCAAAGGATTAAATAGTTTTATTTACACAAATAAATCAATGTCACTTAATTTTAAAGCAATATTTCAAAGTTCCTACTTAATAAAAATCTTTTGGGTGATTAGTAAACTTCGTATATTTTCATTTTTTCAAGGATTACACAGTTAGAAACCCAGTTCTCTTGTTTGCACTTTTTTTCAGAGAGCAAATTTACTACTCAAAATACCATACAAGTACCATACAAGATCACAAAGCCCAGGAGTGAAGGGGGAAGTCACAATCACATTATTTTCCCTAGATCTATTTTTCTCCTCCTACCTACTAATATGCCTCTCCCTGGAAAAAAACGATGATGCCTTTGCAAGGGACAAGGGGAAATGGAATTCAATTTTCATTATGAAAGGCTTAGGATGGACAGATGATCCATGCTAAAATGCCATTTCCACTCTACCAAAAACCTTTGAACTAAACTGTAAAATCAAGATTTTCTTGACAATTCAAGTGAAGTGAAGAAAGAAAAATAGATGAAAATTCGTTCACTGGCTAATATTAGCAGGGGTGGGATGGAAGAGATCTAGTTTAGATATTTTATTCATATAAATTTAAAACCAATAGCCACAAAGTTACTTTGGACTCTATGCAATAATTTTTTGCCCCAACTTTTTTCAATTTATTTCAGCAAGATAGACTGCACATTATGCAAAAAAAAAAAAAAAAAAAAAAACTTTTTTTTTTAAATCTAACATGTAAACATTTAAAAACATTACAAAAATATAGCATTCAATTAGATGATTAAAATTGCCTTAATGCCATGAACAACTTGCTTTTTAGGAATATTGGCTTGGACAGGGGTTACTTCTTTAAAAGCACTGAATTCTATTAACTCCAAAAACTAAACACTGCTTTACGTATGTGAACTATAAAATAATGTTTTCCTATAAACCTGCTACAGAATTTCAGTGAATTTTATGTTTGATAAGAGAAATAACTATTTAGTAAAGGCTAAGACTATAGTTAATTGCCTTGCGGTACAGTTAATCTAATGATTGATTGTATGTAATTTTTGCAATCTATCATTTACAGAATATGCTAACATGGTCCATGTCTACAATAATCTTTACATATGTATGTGGGGGACACATTTTTCAAGCAGGCTAAAACTAATTACTACTGCAGGTTAAAAAGGTGAATTGAAGCGAATTAGTGCTAAGCGGTATAAGTACATCATACTGGACCCAGAATAATTAAAACACAATTCCAAACTTGTAATAATAAATCATAAATGCACAATTGCACAAAGCACATTACCTTAATCACACATAAAAACTTTCCTCTGATTATTTTCATACAATAACACAAAAGGTAAAACCTACCATAAATCTAGTTCAATAGAATCCATTGTGTCTAAGGAATGATTTAGGCAGCATTTTAGAGGCAAGCCAAAAATAGTAAAAAAAAATAAAAATAAAAAATCTTTAAAATAGAATCATGAAGTTAAGATAAAGAGGAGCAATATGTATTATAAGGCCAAATCCAATTTCATGTTAACTATGAGCTAATTCTCGTATACAAAAAAGAACTAAGGTTTCTGAGTCACTGATGATAGCAACACTGAACAATGATCTTCTGTGAAAAATATTCATATTTGTACTATTAACCTTCATCAGTTTGAGAATCATTTCTTGGATGGTAACCTAGAAATCAAACAGATGACTTAAATACTTACAAGTCTGTGATAAGACATAATGTTTCCAGGATTTTGATTTAAAAAAGAAGTTAGAAAACATTCCTGCATAAATATAATTAAGTAAAAAAATCTAGGCTGTTTTAGGATTTCTGAAGCATGAAATTATATTTCCATTTAGCATACACTACACTGATAAATTTATTTTACATAAAATTTTTCTTTTCTTGCATAATTTGATTTCTCAAAATGAAAACATCCATGCAAGACTGGGATATTTATGTTTACATGCAATATGACTGACAGCTCTATAATTGTGATAAGCTCCTTGGACCATGGTTTCTATGGCAACAGTCTAACTGTCCATTCTTACCTTCTTTCTGGTCATCCACTGTATTGAGTTTAGTCTCGTCAGCTACTGTTAAAAGGTAAATGTATAGTGGTTAGCCCAGTTAGTTCCCACAGCCCAACATGCTTCAACTACTCCCAGGGCTGTTCAGTTAGGGAACAATTCTTAGGTAATATTTCATGCAAATAATATGAAACATCAGGCAAATGTTCATAATCAAAAAGAGAGAAAAAAAAAAAAGCAATGTCTCCATGCAATATGCCAGTCATTTCATCTCACAGGCATGTGGGTTATTTATATGTTAGCATATCATCATTAGCCAAGGCAATTCATCACCAAATTTTTCTTTTATGCATGTGATAAATTAATGCTTTTAGTTTTGAAGTACAAACAGCCACCAGAGAACAGCATAAATAAGTTACAGTTGATTAACAAAGGTTTTTTAAATCATTCAATAAGTTTATGGATATAATTAATTTATGTACTTTTTGTTTGGTGGATTTGGATTTAAAGAGAGACACTACCTGATTGGTGTTTGATTGAACAACTATGATTATTTTCCTCCTCTCATTTGCTTCCAAATACTTTACACAATAAATATTCTCTCAAATTATTATTTCATTTAAATGCCTTAATTATCAACACATAAGCATCTGTATTAAATAAGCTTTAAAGAACAGCAATGAAAGGAAGGTATCATGAAGTAACCACATTCTAGACATGGATTGAGATAATGGTTTCTCTCCAAATTATTTTCTTCTAGTTCAAAAATCCCACAGTCAACCAAATACTATTTCAATGAAATTGAAAGTGTTAAAACTTATTCCATTCCATACATGAGAGTAACATGATATGCACATGTGTTTGTTTCTTTACTCATAAGAAAATGCATATATTAACATATTGCATATTATGTAAACATGCCACTTATGAGTAATATGGTTATCTCAAACGCAAAGAAAAACTATCTTTTGCCAAATGGCCACATTTCACATTTATTTCCTCTATTTCTTAAAGAAAACAGACATGTGTTTGGGACCATCAATTTTATCCTGAAAGCATCTAAACCTTATTTAGATAAAGATTCATGGAGATTGTACTCACTACCTAAATCCATGCTTTTTGATTTTCGCGTTTTAACGAAATCCAATTGACTGGCATCTGAAAATTGCTTTGTGCGTTTTTCTGACATACTCTGGCGTCCAAATCCTTCTCGTTGAAAAGCAAGACCTGGATCAACATCTGGACTCAAAGAGCTGGTATGTAAAGAAAAATAAATAGAAAAATATCTTAAAATTAGAAGACACACAATTTAGGAAACTTCACATACACCTGTGTGTGTGGGCAATTGTGTGTTTACGCATATTCCTCAGAAAATTTTAAACTAGTTAAATAACACAAATATAGTCCACTAAGAAAAACTGGCTGTACAGGAGGCGACAGAAACATACAACTCAATTCACATTTAGAATAATTCTTTCTCCATTTGAGCTTTCTCCTCCTCCACTTCCCTCCCCGGTCTCTTCTATTTGACGTTCCATTTATTTCTAAGTGATTATCAAAAAATGAGCCTAATTCTTTTAAAACATCAGAAGACTTGAATATTTGAAGAAGCCTTTCAAACACCAAACATAAATACTGGGGCAAACAGGTGACAACATGAATCTCAACTGAACAGAAGTTTTAAAAAGGATGTGTTTTGGTCCTCTTATATAATATATCCTTTATCTTGTGTTTCGAGGGGAAAAAAAAGACTTCAAAAATTCTTTTATGGATAAATTCAAGATAATGTAGACTCTCTGTAATCCTTTAACCAACTGAGAAAAAAATCTATTCTGATTAAGTCACAATAAGAAATAGGAAAAGACCACTGCTCTTTATGAGTTTGTGAGAAAAATAAGAAACCGGAAATATGAAACAGATGCTGTGGGTGCACAGATGAGAGAATAAACAGTATTACAGGGACCAGGAAAAGGATGACCAAGTTTAGATGACATTTGATTTGGGTGACACCAACACAGTGGCTTAAGCAGAGATGATAATTACGTATATGGTAAATAATCACTAACAAGATAAATTTTGATTAATTTCCCCAGTGACAGTGCTGGAGAGACTCTGAATTACTCCTGGTTTGTTTAGTCCTATCTGCAAAACTCGGCCAACATTCCACAAAGCTCTACCCGGTGTTCCAAGCACAGTCCATACTATGAAAATGGTTTTTCTGTGCACTTGGCACATTGAGGAAATAAATACACTAGCTTTCCTAGATCAGGGTGGAGCCACCTTTTCTATCCGACCAGGCGGCAGGACGCCCCTCCATGAGTAACTAACCAGCCATCATGAGAATGAGAGGGCGACAGTCTGCTATGTACCTGAGTTACAACAACCTTCCTTAGGTTTCTGATTGAAGCAAGCTTCTCTGGCCCTTTCTGGCCTTATGAGAACAACCACTAATTTTGGTAAAAATAGAGTGATATGACTCGGACAGACATCAGAAATTTAGCTTCAATATACTGTGCCTAGAATGACAGTCGGCGCCTACAAGAAGAGCTAATCCAAAAGTTGTGAAAAGTAGGAAGCCAAGGAAAATGCTCTGCCACTGAGCATCTCTCAATGCACATAATAAAAAGAAAAGTTGTCTCACACATCTTACAAGGCCAACGAGAGAATGTGATGACGGTAGGTAAAAGCCCTTTGTGAACTGCAAACCACTATTTAATAAGTGATTACTACCCAACAAAGACTATCTATCTTAAATTTTCAAAGCAATAAAAATTATGGTATGGGAAAACCTTACCATATCACACCACGGCAGGGTCCTTAAGACCACACAGAGGAATCAAACAGTCCTCCCCAATCTTTTCCACTAAGTACAGAACAGGGACCCTAGGGCGAGGCAAGGGAGGCAGCTAGGGTGCAAACTCTGAGGCACTCACTCTCAGGGCCGTGCAAGTTCAAGTGCCTCCTTAAACTCTGCACTGTAGGCGCCCACCTTGCTTCACCCTAGCCCTGGCCCAGCTACAGAAAAAAGAGAATGTGTTTCCCACAGGGACTGGGAGTTTAGCCCTAGGCAAGAACAACTTTTTTTTATTTGTATAACACTATGCTATATCTTAATGTTACTTCATCTGTATTCCACTCCAATTTTTTAAAATTTTTAACAATATCATATTTCTTCTCCAAAACTGTGAATATATTTGATGCTCCAGGAGAAAGCAGAGTCACGTTCAACGTTTACCTTGAAGTCTAAGGGGCCTCCCAATCACAGACTACTATGCTTTGGTGTATGTGCCTTTTAATTTCCAAAAGCAGACACTCCAGTTCAAGAAATACAGTTTTAGAAGAAAAAAACTGAAGCTCATGGAATGAGAACTATGACCCCAGTATGTAGCAGCAAACTCTAAATAATATGTTTCTAAGAGCAGTAATTTCCTTAATTCCCATTAACTGTGTAACATCCAGGTCCCTTTTTTTTTTATTCTCTTCAACCATTCTGCACATGCTTATCAACTCTTTTGTATCAAGCAGAATACTTTAAAGCCTGAGTTCCAACAGGTGGGTCAAACTTGTGGTCGGAGTGAATTTGAAATCTGTTTTTTAACAGGATATTAGCAGTAAACATTTTTTCAAAGAAATATAAACTGTAGCTGCTCACGTTATCTGACAACTACATGCTGGCACATTTTTTAAGCTAATTTTATAACTTCTGAAATGATGTTGCCACCAAGATTAGAATTTGCTGCCCTTTCTCCCCCTTAAAAACACGATTGTTGAAATTCCCTAAATCAATTAATGGATTGAAAAAAGTAGGTGCTATCAGTTAACAAATTAAAAGTTTAGCCACTTGCCATATTTAGCCTTCCACAATTGTGCAGAGAACTGTAAAAAACACAATTTAAAATGTCAAATGAGTTTGTGAGTTAATAAGTTTTTAACTAACTATTCTTAAACCATGACATAATTAATTCTTCCCTATCAATATACCCATTTAACTAATTTCAGACACAATACAGAGTACACCAGGAATATTTAACAAGTTAGACTGCAGGACTGACAGCTGCTTCTTTCAAGAATGTAACCATATCCTGACCCCTGATGTTATTAAAATTCCAGTTATTAATCCTTTCTTATTGCCCTTTTGTTTTCATAACATTTTCATCAAGGATTAGGGAGATATTGTTGGGCTGGAGAAAGCTTACATTTTCTGCTGTGATTCAGAGCAGCTGCCACTCTTGCTTGGATAACCCTTCATTCATATTCTTTCTCTACCCCACCTTCCCCACAGCACACTCACACAAGGCCTCTCCATTTTACAAGCCCCAATTTGGGAAATGAATGCAACAACCTCTCCCTGCTGGCTATTCATGTACTTTCACCTATGCTGTGCTTCATCAGGCACAAAACTGACCCATCCCTATAAATACCTTCTCAATTCCTCGTCATGGAGGAGATTCAAAGGCTTTTGTCCCTGAGATGAATACTGTAAACATTTACTCCTTACTCTCTCTGTTGTTGCTCTCACTCTTAGAAAGAGATATAAACTGCAGCAATAAAATGTTAAGGCATTTGCAGATTTCAGATCAGTTTTCACTTTATATTGTAGTTTCCTCTTCTAAATTTAACCAAAAAACTCATTCAAAGATAAAGCTGTTTTCATGCAGGCTTGAGTGTGGCTCTATTTTTTAGTCTACTGTTCAACTGGAGGGGAGGGTAGGAGAAGGCAAGGTCCAAATAACAGGTGAGATTATTCCAAGAGAGTATCTGTAGAACTGACAGATAAACGAGCTGTATTTCTGTGCGTTTGTGTGGAAGTGAGAGAGGGGTTTTGGGGTAAGCATTTCCTTCATTAAGGTCATCACTAAAATGTTAAGATAGATAAATACCAGTCTCCTGGGTATCTCCTATTTAATGTTTAATGTTGACACAAGTCTAGGGAAGAGTGGGAAGTAGAAATGCATAAGCAATAAAGGAACAATGCCTTAACATTTAAATATAATTTTGCTGATGAATTCATAAAAGATCCCAGAGCAGTAAGAAAATTCTGTCATAATGCATCACAGGGTTTGCGTGAATTATCAGTACAACCTTGCAAGTGCTTCCCTGAGAGGGACCTGTCCTGTTGCTTATTGATGCATGTAATTATTACACATGCAAATTAAGGCACAAATCTGTATTCGAGTACCACACATTGGCTCAATATCAAACCGTTCTATTTTGAAAAATAGCATAGACTGTCCCAAAAGTCACTATGTTAGAAGCAAGGAAAACAGTCTATTTGTAGGACTCTAAAAAGTAAATCTCAAAAAAGCCTCCTCCCACTCCCAGCACATACCAAGTCTCAGTTTTGCTACACTAATTTTTTTACAATCTATCAAGCAACTTAGGACTTTGCTTTGAATTTATTAATTTAATGGAAAAACAAGTCATCAAGTTAATAGAGGTCTAAAAGAATTGATAAAAAGTAACAAAACTTTCAAAAAAATGAGTAGAGATTTTTGGTGAGTAGTAGTTCTCTTGCTGTTGTTTTGACTAAATTACTAATTACACCACTTCAAAGGCTAATACAATTGAAGGAGTGTACCTGAGGATGTGGGGGTGGGCATCTTTTACTAAAAGGTTGATACTTAAGAGCATAAAACCTGTTAAAAGCATATCACTGCCTTAAAAAAAAAAAAAAAAAAACAATTTAACAATGATGCTCTGTAATAAACCATTTCAACATAAAACAAAATGTGACTGCAATGAACTGTTGTCTTCAAGCCCTGGATCTTACCAATCGGCTGAATCACTGATTGTAACCTTAGCCCAGCTGCCAGCATCTGTGGCCCCGAATCCCACATCATCATGGGAGCTGGAGGATGACTGGTCGGAAAGATGCGGAGGAAGCACTGGCAACCTGTCATCTTCTATCATGACAGTGTCATCTTGGGGCATATTCACTGTGGGGGACAGCTGATATTTACCTGTCCAGTGAAAAAAGAGAAAGAAATTATACACATTGATCTGTTCTGTTCATTAATATTAATACTTTTCTACCTTACAAAAAGTCTAAACATACACACATCTGCTCAACCTGGTAGAATAAAAAAGAATTTAGCACACTTATTTTCCATAAATGATTGTAGATGTGGGGTTCTCTACTACTTCTGATACCACAGCCGTGTAGCTCTTGGCTGGGGCACACTGTGCAATTTTCTTGGGTTTACGTTTCCTAAAACTAGAGATGATCTCCAAAATGCCTTCTCGTGTGAAAATGCTATGATTCCAAGTTGTGAACATTTTTGAAAAACTTGGAAGAAATTTAGAGGGAAGCCTTACGGCCCTTTATCAATCACTCATCCATTCATTCATTTGGTGTGTAACCCAGAACATGTACTTGAAGCTACATAATCTCTGTCCTTAAACAACTCACTCTACTAAAGAAAAAAGACACATAAACAGTTGTATGGCTATGCGAGCAAAAATTTCACAGCATTCACTGGTGTTGGTAATTGCCTGGGAGGCTGGAGGCAGGGAAGTGCTGGGAATCTTAACAAAAGTTAACTTCAGAGTTGGGCTTTGACTGGTGCATGTGGTTTTTCCTTCCAGAAGAAATGATGACAACAACATCATGAGATACATGGTGGTGAAAAGCCCACAGTGCACTCTGGTGGCACTCTGAAGACGAATATGCCCAGAATAAAGAGGCGTCAGGGAGAATGGCAGCAGTGATTTTGAAGAGAAAAGACCAGGATCTGACTATGAAGAGACTTTCAGGCCGTTCCAAGGCAGCCTGTACATTTTGGTTTATTCAGTTAGAATCTATCACTGCCTATACTGATCAATTTCCTGCAGGAAAATCTCCTCCGGATTTCGGATCAGAATTACAGGTTTTTTCATTTCATAACCTTTCTTGCAAAAAAAATTAAGTTTCAAGGCCCTGAATTCTAAAAAATAAAGCTGGGGTTCAACTGATGCCAACTTCTTCCTGTTCTAGCTCCGTCCCCAAATCTTGTGCCGCGCTTCTTTGCAGTGAGAAGGTGTTGACAAGGCTTCAGTCCACGTGGATGCCTTGTTAGAGGCCACGTCTACGGAAACTGGCAGGAGGTACGAAACAGGTCCCCAGGCTCCCGGCTCTCCCAACAATGCAAGGGAGGCTGGATAGTGTCCCCGTCCCCTTACAGGATGATGCAAAAACTATCATTTTATTACTTCCCACCCTAATAAAAGGCTTGCTGCATTTTCCCAAGAGCCTACCACCCTTTCACGCAGGGCACATTTTTCCATTATTGTAATTTCTTTTTTAAAATTGCATAACAGCAACGTATAAGAAATGTATCAACTTTTTAATATTTGCCTTAGATATAATTTTTAAAATAAACATAATATTCAAAAGAATGTGTAAATGATAACTTTTGTTCTAATACTACACTGGAAATATTGGGTTAGTGTAAAGAGACATGAAGGATTTTTTCAAAGTATGAATTTTTCTAAATATGCCAGGAAAAGGAACAAAAATTAAGGAAGTTGTTGCTTATCTTTTCAGGGCAAACCCCAAAAGTAAACTTGCTAGAAATTTCGAATGCACACATTAGTTAGCACAAAATTCTCTGTTAATGTAGTAATTCTTTGTGCTCACGAAACCTCTTCTCAGTATTTTATCAAGAAAAAATGCTACTTTGATTTCAGAAACACCCATTTTGACAAAATACGAAAACTCTCTTCTGAAGAGCATTCATCATAAAAATGCAAATAACATGTAATACTTAATCATTTCTCTTTCCTAAAATTCAAGTCACTTATTCCTACTCCAGTTTTAGGATATTAGGCCAGAAACCTGGTTACCAGAATATCACTCATAAATAATGTTAAGACAAAAAAAGCTTCCTCCTCAAGACGTTTTTTTCCCATTAAAAAAGGGTGCAGAATTACAAAACCAGGATTACCCCTGACGGAGAACTCATACTGACAAAGCATGTGCCAGAGAAATAAATGCCAAGTCTTCACCTAGGAATAATTTAATGGCAGGAAATATTAATGTGTATTTATTAATGCACTCAATTTCTGACATAAAAACTAAAAGTCTTAATTCTTGGGTTTATATAGTATATTCTCAGAGACAACCAACTAAGTGAAAAGGAACACTGAACTATTCTTCATATGATAATCCTTTTTTGTAATAATTGTTCTAAGTCAAAATCTTGTACCTAAGTTAACCAACATTTCATACATAAATAAATGACAAAATATCTCCTTAACAGTAAGAAAACAATTTAGCACCTTTTTCACCCATGAATCTGGTGCCCAATTCTTCACAAGATTCAAGAATTTGTATTTTCCATCAATTTCCCATTTTTTAACATGCTTGTCAGGAATATAGTTTTGGGATTTGGCTTCTGGAGTGTATTCGTGCAACAAATGACTTAACCACCTAACCACATATTCTATTGAGGTGTACCTGGGCAATACCAGAATCTCATAATTATGTTTGCTAGTACTTGGCATTTCACAAATATGAAACCTTCTAAGTGAAACCTGAGCAGGCTTCAATCTGTTTTATCAAGGATAAACTTTCCTTTTCCCTCAACTGGTTTACCAACACCTATAAACTGAGATGTGTGCCAGTAAATATCCTGTAGAATAGAAGTGAAACAATGAGATACAGAATGATTGTTTACTAAACATTTATTCATTGGTAAAATTACATAGACCGTAACACCATACAAGACACTAGAAACAGACGAAATGAGAAAAATTTGCCAGTGATATGACTCATGCTGAATAAACATTAATGCATTTATCTACACTGAATATCTAACAAGACGAAAAATATCCTGAACATAATTATTATTACATTAACCACAAAAGTATGAAGATAGCATTATTAATATTAAAATTTAAAATGGATACAAGAGATTATGCTTTTGCTTTAAAGAGAAGAACTCTTCAGTTAAAAAAGTTTAAAAAAAAATTAATTTCCCATGCTCCCAAATGTCCACTTGTGATGTATTTGATGAAGTAAGCATGTCGGTTTCACTAGCTACTCCAATTATTATCATTATTATTATTAGTCCCAAAATTTGGAAAATATTTTTTATGTAAGAAGAAATCTTACATAGAGTCACAATGAATTACATTTTCATGAATGTCCAGGACTATTCTTCTAAAATCAGTGGTAGTGGAGAGTCAGCCAAGACAGAAGACAGCTGGAGAAATCTTTCTTTGGGTCAACAACTATGACCAACTCCACTGAAAGCTAAGGGGACCGCTTGGGTTCGGGTCACTTAGGACTATCAACTCAGAAAACACACATCCTAATTTTGGTTCAGAGACAAAGAAGTTGTGTGTGGCTTCAGTCAAGTCACTTAATTTCTTTTGTCCATTATTCCCTGAGGACAACATAAGTAGGTTGGAGTACCTGGTTTCTAAGGTTGCTTTCAAGAATTAACTTCTTTGATATTAAGATGGCAGGGGTTGTCACAATGCAGTATGTTCTAAAGACTGTCTAAGGCCTTTTGCCTAAAGATGTGGATTCTTAAAAACTGATGTTAATTAAGAACCGGTGTCACTAACATTTATCGCATGATATCAGCATTACCCAGAGAGGGCTATTTTTATAAATAGGAAATAGCCTCAAACTAAATAAAACAAATAAAACAAAATCATCATGAGATCTGGGCCTTAGTTCCTTTATCTGTTAAGACGGAAAGTTGGGGTGATGATATCCTTCCAATTCTAATATCTCTTCCCTTTTCAATCTATTTTTTAGAAGCCTCTCTCTTCTGGGATGTGTTCCATAGAAGTGGATCAGAAAGGCTCGGAGTTCCTTTTGGTGTAGGGTCCTATATAAGGCATAATCCATGTGAGAATTCTCCCTGTTCACATAAAAGTAATCAGTTCTTAACTTATTCAGCAGGAATTTCAATACAAAGTTCTCTGTTAATCATAGCAGACCATGAAGTAAATACCACCACCAGTGTCTATAAAGGAGCCATTCTAAAAGTACAGAGGACAACAATTATCCAAACAACATCTATCAGAGAAATTTCCCTGCACCCAGATACTGTGCAAATCAATAAATACAACTGCTATTCATTTAGGCTAGTGGTAATTTGATGCTCTAATACCTTATAATTATTACCCTGTTTTGGTATTTTCTGTTGCAAGTTAAAAACATCTATAGGATATCTAATTTTAAGTGAGAACTCACTTCATAAACTTTGTCTCTTAGGGTCCATGATACTGGAACAGGGACTGAAAAAGACTGAGGAAACCCCAAATTTGCAAAAAGCAAAATAAGTCAAATTAAAGACGTAAATTTCTCAAGATAACACTATCAGGGATCCCTAGTTTCCAACACAGTACATAAAAAATTGTCTTAAAATATCCAAGTCATTGGGCATCCCTTTGACCTACATCAAATAGTAATTGGCCTGTCACCCATGGCCCAAAGCAAACAGCACACACAGCACATCACAAAGCACATAACCAGGAGGCGAGTTATTGCCATGGGGGAAGCATCTGGAGCTTTGAAAGTTCATTACATCTCTAGTAGAGAGAAGGAGAAACCACGTCAGCTATAATGCAAACTTAAAGAGGACTAATGACCCCATGGCTAACAAACCCAGGGCAACAGTCTATGACGAAAATGAAGGAATCCTCAACCCATATATTCAACATTGCAAAAGGCCACTAGGTGGATTTTAGGGCTGTTTTTGTCTGTCTGGTTTTTAGTTTTAGGTTTTCGCCTTCCTCTGAAGCATCAGGGATTGGAGGCAGGATGCAGGTTACAGGATCTGGTGGATCAATGGTCTGATTCAGTATGGCAAGTCCTATGTTCCTATAATAAAGGGGAAATTACAGCATATCACTTTGTATGCACACAGATCCAAGGACACAAGCACTGTCTCTTTCTCTCCCTCTCCCTCTCTCTCTCAAGGGGTCTGAATTTTCATCAATAAAAAGTATTTAACAAAGACAAAGTTTAACACCAGAGCCAAAATATATGGAAAATCCAGCAGCAATGAAGAGAATGATAATTAATAAGCAAAGATTAAATGTGATAAACCATGTACAGTATCAGGCATCTAGCAGGTGCTTGATACATTTAGCATCTTCCCCCTTCTTTCACTTACACCAAGCAGGCAAAAAGAAAAATGTTGACCAAGTTAAACCAGAGAACTGGCACCTCTAAGTTCTACATGTAACAAAATATGAAAATAAGAAATGAGCAATTTTTGCAAACTAGAAACCGGAAGGATTAGAGGAAGAGCAACCGAAAATTCTACTAGTAATGTTTATGTATTTGTCCTGTCATGCCCAGTGGAAAGTTCTTTGAAGACCATGACTGTTTCTTATTCATCTTTGCATTTTACAGCCAAAGTATATACACGATGCCTTGCCAATAGCAGGTTTTCCATGAGCATCCACTGATGAATGCAATAAATTCTTGTCCAATGAAGCTCAATAATTGAAACCTGAATTGCATTAAATCCACATTACATGTACTCAAAATGGAGTTAAATTTAGGGTTTTACTTTATATTAGAGCCTTGCAAAACATACCAGCAATAAAAGTGTTTTATGTCAGGTACTGTTTTAATCAAAACAGCTTCTTGTATTTTAAATTTGAAAACTCTCACAAGCTAATCCCAAGATGAGCAACTCAGTAAATCCAACCACTCCTGTGGCAAAGCAAGTCTTTATTAACTGGATCTGTTAGGAGAAAGCTGAATTGCTGCAGAGCAAGTGCTAATAAACTCATTACCCACTGGGGGCCATGCAGACAGTATGGTGGTGAATCCAAACAAAGGATGCAGAAAATTAGTTTTAGAATTTAAAAGCTATTGCTCTGAGAAAGCAGAACTACAACTAAAACACAATAACATTCTATTAAGTATAAACCAAAAAATTGCAAAGATTTCACATACATATACATATGCATATATGTATATCCATAGTTTTCCTCCCCCTTGGAGCATAAATCACTTCTTGGCATAAATCACTAAATTGTGATTTTTTTTTTAAACACAGCATCACTTATTATCTCAAAGAAGCTAAGAACGCCCTGATCACTGGAAAGCATTTCTATATGATCTCTTTCTTTTTGCAACCCCCACAAATGTTACAAAATCTAAAACTCACTTAACAAATCAATGTATTGATTTGCTCTCTGCACATTAACGCTTCCTGAATGATTATAATGAACCTGTTATTTTTCCTCCTGAAAACATGGGCCTTCTTCACATTAATATTACATTAATAACCTCTCAGTGAACCAGTGAAAGCAGAGAAATAAGACGTGATAAACAGAGTTTACCTGACTCACCCATTATCCTGCTGAGTGCAGCAGTTCTTGTGGGTGAGTCATCAAGCCCCTCAATCCCACTGTAGAGGGAATGGGAAATTCTTCGTTCCCTGTCATCCAATACTGTGTCGATGGGCAGCTCAGGTCCAAGGGGGCTCCCAGGTAACTTTAGCTGTAGAGAAAAAGGGGCAAGGAAGAATCAGTGCTGGCGGTCCATTTAGCAGCATGGGGGAATTCTAACAACTTGCCCAAGGCCTGTGTCCAACTGGGTACCAAATGAACTAGAACTTTTCACCCTGTACCAAAATAATTTGTGATGACAGTTCTGCCTAATGACCAACTTTCTGAGCCACTTTACACTGTGCCTCCCATGAAGAGCTGTCAGATTTCAACCACTGGAGGAAAAATATGTATATTAAAAGCTTCTTTTTAGAAATCTCATCTTGTTGCTTATTTTTTCAATTTGACTGCTGGTATCTGTTGAGATCAATTTAAGTTACAGTTTATTTGAGAATTCCTTACAAGATTTTGCTTTGCACAAGGCATACTTTGTCAGAATGGAAGTTGGGTTGGGCTATATATTTTACATCACTTACTAGTTCTGTTATGTTGAACAACACACTGAACCTAATTTCTTCTTCTATAAATCAAGAATAACCATTCTATTCTCTTCTTCTAATTTTTTAAGTATGAGATGCTTAGTGATTGAGATAAGTGACTTTGATAGTGAAGAGAACAATATGTAAGAGCCAAATATTCTAATGTAGCAATCAAAGGCATGAGTATGTCAAAAACATATACAATCTATTAAATAAGCAAAAGATAAAGCTCAATTTCTATAATCATAAATTGAAACAGTACATGGCATTCTTTAAAACAGCTGTGTCTCATACACCGTATTCTTTATGGAAATACCACGCATAAGGAATTTATGTTTGTAAGGCCTTGAAACAAATCTGCTTCAAGGGAAACAAAGCATACTTAACTACAATCCTCACCACACGGGCTCTGAGGTTAACCCAACAGACTAATATCTTAGGAAACTTTGGTGCTGGCTTGCAGCCAGAAGGGAGGGGCTGGGGGCTCAGCACAGAACAGCAAAGTGGGGGAGAGACAGCCACACATTCCAAACAGATGAAACCACAACTGTAGCAGGTTCCTTCGTCTGAACAAATTATTATTTCTGTTAGAAGCTATCATCTGTTTAATATAAATGAGATATTTAATGAAGTTCTGAATTGCAGACTTATCTCTCCCAGTTTGATAAGCACTGGGGAGGATTTAATGCATTGAAGGGTCAACACAATTACAATTGGAGGCACGTCAAACTGCAGGAGAATAATAAACTTGCCGCGCTAGTGAATCAGACTCAATAAGGTTTAAATTGTGAAATGAGGATTTGTTTTATTAGTTTTTTTTTTTTTAATTGCAGATTACAACTGACAGCTTTACTGAAAAGTAAAATAAATATTCAAGGTCTCTGATGTAAAGAAATAAAAGAACATTTTCTGAAAGAATGCTATGCCTAAACTCCATGCACCTTGGGGAGATAAAACAAAAACCACAACAATAAATAGATAGATAAAACTAATACCCTTTACATTTAAGAATAAATATGTTTGAATTTTTAAAGCAAGTACATAC
Organism: Choloepus didactylus; assembly: GCF_015220235.1. Classification (NCBI taxonomy): domain Eukaryota; kingdom Metazoa; phylum Chordata; class Mammalia; order Pilosa; family Megalonychidae; genus Choloepus; species Choloepus didactylus. The sequence goes on from NC_051311.1 coordinate 17,858,549, forward strand.
ATTAAAAAGACTAGAGCCTGCTTACTTTACAATTTTTTTTTCAGAAGACAGCAACTATAATCTCAAGTTTGCTTAACAAATGCATTTAACTCAATTATAAAAAGCTGTGATTTTCTAGCGATAAACCCTTTATAAAGTTTATTCATGAGTAGTCCCTAAATATCCCAAAAGTCTATAATAAAATTTTATAAAATTCAAATAAAAGTTTCATTAAAAAATAGTACCCGCAGGCCTTTCTAGAGAAAAACAATTAAGATGCCTGTTTGGAAAGAACCTTGTACTGGAACATTTTCATGGGAAAGATTCTGCACCTCCTCTACCTCCCTCCCTGTGTCTAATTTGCATCTCAAAAGACAGATTTAAATGGAGACATCAACAGTCTACTACATAAATATTTAACAGAAGACACAATGCCTTTTAATTTCTTAAATCAAAAAAAAAAAAAAAAACCTGATTGGGGTACACAGTTTTGTTTTAAGTCTTTTGATGATTTCTTCTTTATTGAAAGAAAGTGAGTTTAAGAAAGAGAAATGGGCCCGACTGGTGCGGCAGCAATGCAGAGGGAGGGGAACAGGAATGAGCTGGTCCTGGAAGAAAGGCATAGGACTTTCTCATCACCTGGCTGCCCCCACACCCTCCTGGGCTTGTGCTATCAAAACCTTACTAAAATTGCACTTAACTAGAAGAAGAAACGAATGCAAACAGAAATGGCAATTTTCATTTTGCTGTTGGTTGTTTAAGTTCTTCAATGTGACTTAATGCAGCCACAGATAGAGATAGCTCTAGTGTTTGAACCCCCAGCTCCATCCTTAGGAACATCTTTCTACCTGTGAAAGACAAAACTAGCCCCAGGCTGCAGTAAAAGAATACCTACTGGTAGGTGTATCATGTGATCTATCCTTTCTAAAGCAATTTGGAAATGTTTGTCACAGGTCAAAAAAAATATCCTATACTCCAATCTAGTGTTTATTTATATGTGGCGACTATCCTAAGGAAGAAATAAGCCAAGTGAATAATTAAGATTTGTGTGAATCAATATTTATTATAATTGTATTTATATAGGTATAAAAATTGAGCAACATCTAAAGACAATATAATCACACTAAACTTTTTCAAAAGTATTCATATATTGCTTTTATAATCAGAAAATGATAAATGTTATTTAATAAAAAAAAAACTGGACAATGTCCAATGAAAATGCTTTTCATTATGAACTTGGCATAGTCTTCTTTTCTTAGGAAGAGTTAAATTTCTTGGTTTCTTTTAAAACACTAATGCAATTTCTGTGGGATTTAGTAAAACCTCATTTTGTTGTAAGCATGTATTCATGGGTCAAATGATGTCTTTCACATAAAGAAAACATATCCCACCATCTCCACAATAAACACTGAGAAGCTGGCATAGATGTGGCCTTAATCCCCTTGAGCAAACCTAAAACTCTGTCCTTGTTAGTAACTGGCACAATCTTATTATTCAATATTTCAGTCTTTATGGGTTTATTCTATTTTATCCCCAATGCCTGGCAGAGACAGGTACTGTGTGAATAATTGGATGAATAAATTCATTCCTAGGAAAACTGAATGACTCAGATTTTCCTTAAAATGATTTAGAAGATCTTATACGTACTAGGTCTTGTAGAAGTAAGCCTTTAAAGCTGAGGGCACAGCACAATGGTAAAATGAAAAGAACTTTGACCTCAATTACAACTACACATTGTAGAAAATACTAGCATCCAAAGGACAGTAAACACGAAACAGCTAATGAAGAGACAGGTTTTAATTTCAGAGGAGAGTGGTGGGGAGTTGGAAGTTTTAGGATATTGTAACAGGTTCTTCTTTCATGCAGAATCACATTTATTTCCCTGCACATTCCCATGTGGGAGGCAGCACATAAGAACCCAAGAGGCTAAGTATGCTCCCCAAGATAATTTGCAGGTACCAAAATCATTCTTCTGGCATGTGGCAGAGCCAGAATTTAACTGATTCTGTCTGATTCTGAAGCCCATGCTTTTATTGCACACTATTTCCCAATATAAGTCGGGTACACAACACCATCACAGTCAATTAGACCCACTCACATGCATAAAAGGAATGGACAACTTGCTTCTAAATTACTTTACCTCTACTTTGGCCTTGCAACTATTAAGCAAATCATTTGGCCTCTTTGCATTTATTTCATAATAGATAAAATGAAGAAAATCAAAAATGATGCCTTTGGTCCTTTCCTATTCTAATACAGTTTGCTCATTCTAAAAGGAATTAAACCTAGAGAGAGAATTCATTTTAAAGTAGTCTTGATAACTAAATCCCTGTATATGAGGTCCAAGGCAACAAGCTCACCTGAGATAATATCCTTGACTGGTACTATAGCAAGGCTTTATACAAAAACACTTCTAACACAAATATAATTAAATGACTGGAACCTATGTTAAATAGAGCAAATTCTAAAAACATTAATTTGCTTTAAATGTTTAAAATCAGCACAGTTTTTCCATACAGGGTATTTTCAATATTCCAGCAACACTGCCAAGTGGTTTCCTCCATTCCTCTCCAACTCCAAGGTCCTCAAGAAACCTGCCCTTTTTGTCAAGTGACGCCAATTTTTCTGCCTCTTTCTTTGTGTTTCCCAAAGCCAAGATAAGGAAAAAGAACACCAGACTTAGGAAATTTTTCTCTAAAAAACATAAGCTATCACTCAGGAGCACAAAACAAGGGGAAACCATTTCTTTTTTCTCTATTTTAAAAAAAGAAACAACGCTAATGAAATTTTGAAAACGTAAGTAAGAGCATTAGATCCAAGGAAAGGAAAGGAAAGGAAAGGAAAGGAACTGCAAAAAGAATTCATTCTGTTACCTTTCTCTGATTTTTTTTCAAGAATTTCATACTCTAATATTAACAAGTTCTCTCAAGAGGCAATCATAATAGCATGCTAACTGCTTGAAGGTAAGTACACTGGGATATAGAAAAAATTAGGATAGAGAGAAAAACTGAACTCTAGAAGCTGAGTAAGGTTTTTCCAGGACCATGGGCAAAAAGACCCCACGTAGGAAGCTAGAGGGGAGAGAGCATCATGCCTCCGAGAAACTGCAAACAGCAAAGGGAAGCTGACCAGAGGCCCCAAAGGGCGCGGCTGCAGGGGGCAGACGCCAGGCCCTCCACATCTGACAGCTCTCAAGGGATTTCTGCAGGGAAGGTCACAATCAGATATGTTTTCTAGAAAACTCTCTCTTACTGCCAGTGCAACAGATTGAGGGAGAAAGCCCCAGATGGAGAGAAATCCTTCAGGGAGCTGCCACTGTCAACCCAGTGAGACCATGGGACCTGAGTTAGGGCAGCAGTGGAAGGTAGAGAAAAGGGGGTTGCAAAGAGAGAGACTCTGGGGGCTGAATCTACGGATACAGGAAAGGCATTTGAGAAGCGAGAAGTCAGAGTGACCCAAGATTTCTGCTTTCTACAGCTGAAGGATAAATGAAAGCTCCATTTATTGGAGGTGAGGGGGAAGATGGAGGAGGAAATGCTTTGGGAGAAAAACCATAAATAGAGTTTGGGGTATGTTGTGCATTGGGTGCCTGGGAGAAGGACCAGTGAATATTTCCAGGGGCAACTGGAGAGAGGGATCTGGTGCTAGAATGGAGGTCGGAACTGGAAACACAGATGTGATGTCATCAGAAAATAGAGAATAATTGGAGATGGGGCAGTGGAGACCCCCAGGGAGCCTGGGCAGAGTAAACAGCAGCAGCTCAACAGTCTTGAGAAACACAAACAATGAAAGCACAGGCAGAGAAAGGGGCAACTCCTTAGAGGAGATGCAGGAGGCCGAGTCCAGCAGAAAATCAGGTTGGCTACGGAAACATTTCCAGAATGAGGTGGTGCACAAAGATTCCTGAGAGGTCAAAATAAACTGAGAAATAACTTCCACAGAATCTCTCAAAGGTATCACATAGGGACAACTATTAGTGAAATGTGAGGTTTTTAAGATGATACCTAGTGAGGAAAGTCTATAAATAATTTTAAAGAAAATATGTTAGGATACTACACAGCAGGTTTGTATAGGTTAGAGTGAAATAGCGACACATCCCAAAGTAATCTGGGCAGAGAATAAAAATATACATGCAGGGCCCCCCTGAGGAGCTGGGGGAGAATGGGGAAGTGTTGTTCTTCCTCATCTGGATTGTTGCTGACGTTCTCACAAACATTGGGGACTGATGGCTTGATATGCTGAGCCCTCTATCATGGGACTCGCCCTTACAAAGCTTGTTACTGCAAAGGGGAGGCTAAACCTCCTTATAATTGTGCCTAAGAGTCTCTCCCTGAGTGCCTCTTCATTGCTCAGATGTGACCCTCTCTCTCTAGCTAAGCCACCTCAGCAGGTGAACTCACTGCCCTCACCCCCTACGTGGGACCTGACTCCCAGGGGTGTAAATCTCCCTGGCAATGCAGGATATGACTCCTGGGGATGAGCCTGGACCTGGCATCGTGGGACTGAGACCATCTTCTTGACCAAAAGGGGGATATCAAATGAAACAAAATCAAGTTTCAGTAGCTGAGAGATTTCAAATGGAGTTGAGAGGCCACTCTGGTGGGCACTCTTATGCACTATTTAGATAACACTTTTTAGGTTTTAATGTATTGGAATAGGTAGAAGTAAATACCTGAAACTACCAAATTCCAACCCAGTAGCCTTGACTCTTGAAGATGATTGCTTAACAATATAGCCTACAAGGGGTGACAGTGCAATTGTGAAAATCTTGTGGATCACACTCCCTTTATTCAGTGCATGGATGGATGAGTAGAAAAATAGGGATAAAAACTAAATGAAAAATAGGGTGGGATGGGGGGATGATTTGGCTGTTCTTTTTTTACTTTTATTTTTTATTCTTATTCTGATTCTTTCTGATGTAAGGAAAATGTTCAAAAATAGACTAGGGTAATGGATGCATAACTATATGATGGTACTATGAACAGCTGATTACAGACCATGGATGACTGTATGTTATGTGAATACATCTCAATAAAACTGAACTTTAAAAAAAAAAAAAGATACTACACAGCACTTCCCACATATTAGAGAAGGGGAAGGAAGGACACTACAAAGAACAAAAGATTTTCTTTCGCAAATTTTTACCTTCTCTAGCTTGCAATTAAGTGTACAAACTCTTGGTTTTAAAACAAGATAGTGAAATAAGGTTTTGTGATACTGTCAAACACTGTACTACATCTCTAATAGACCCAGAAGGAGAGAACTCAAGTACACTATTTTGGCTTGAGGTTCATTCATGACAACAAGATGCTCTATGTGCATATCAATATTTACTGCAACATAATTTACACATACTCTTCTGGTGATTCAGGGAGAACTTCTCCAAAGGTAATATACAGCATAAGAACCACAGAAGCAAAATCATATCTTATGACTTATGAGAAGCTGAATTGAGCTTCATATAATTCTTTAGTTAAGCCCTGTCAGTACAGAAGACTTCTTGCTAGTATTACAAAGAAAGTACAGATAAGAATTTTTTTGATATAATTGCTTTATAAGCTTACTCTGTCCTAAGAAATAATAATAACCAGCAACATATGAAAAGGATACCGTAAGGAATATTGAATAAAATCTATTACTGTCTATTGCAGCTGTTCCCTTACTAAAATCATTTTCATTCACATAAATTCACATGCAGAAATGAATGAGACAGAGATATTTCAGTAGGATTCCAATTTCATGTCTTTTACAGTACAACAGGGAATAAAATCAATGCTTTTATCAAAACATTTTCAAGCTGGCAGAGGTTTGCTTTGCTGCTATTTGGAGAACAGTACGGAATAATCCAAATCAGCTGAAGTATCTCTGGATTCAGGATGTGATCTTTAGTATGTTTCTTATATTCTTAGTCCTCCTGTAAAGTTCACGGTTTTCCTTCTAAGAAAAATTTTGATAAGGTGTTACAAGTTTTAGTTTGGTTTTACAGAAACTAAGCAGATGATGTATTTTTTCAGTAGAAAACCATATCAGTTTTATTCTCCACTATATCCCCAGGATCCAACACACTTTCTGACATATAGTAGATGCTCAGTAAGCATTTACTGAATGAATATTGCCCTGCAGAATGTGCAAGAATTCAGCTGGCCAACAGAAAAAGACCTAATAAAGAGCAATGTGTCTTATAAACTTATGGTTGAGAATTTTTCAGGTAGTACTTTGCAGGACTTACATTAAAAAGATAAGTTAATGATCTTGCAGCCAATAAACACTATTATTTAACAAAAACATAGTCCTACTATGGAGGAGTTTTCTATTTATCTTATGTAAGGAAATGCTTTGATATCCCACTCCTTCCTTCTCTGAGATTTTTAATGAAAATTACATTGTTCTCTAGTTGCAGAAATTAGTGAACTGCTGTTAACTCATTCTACACTTGGCAAATAAAAACAATATGAAAATATCAGCACAAATAAATCGATGGCTAGTAACCTTCCAAAAATTGGTCACTTCTGTATGGAGTAGCCACCGAGCTCATGAGAGCATTTACTCCACAACAGATGATTACATAATACAGATTTCATATAATTCTTACCTGTTAAGCTTACTTTTTAGAGCATTAAAAAAAAAAAAAAACTGAAAATCTCCATTATTAAATGTAAATATAGATTTAAAAATTAAGAACACAAATAATTTAGAGATAATTTTTACTTGGCATAATTTACCAGTTCTTTTCTCTCCACTGATATTAAAAGTATGTATCTGAACATCAACAGAAACAAGAACACAACAAACTTTATGTTTACATCTAGTTTTTGTCTGCAGATTGTCAGAAACCATCTCTTTTCCATAGATGGTATACAATTTATATAGACCTGTGAAATTTGTGTCTTTTTTAGGTTCCAATAGAAATTATCAAATCTATATATAACTTCTTTTTAACTTGCAAGTGTTCATCTCTACCAGAAAGTATATTTTTACTATTTGGGAAAACAGATGATTATACCATTCAGGAGAATATATTCTGCTTTCCTACTCACTAACTATACACAAAGCATACATTTAGAACCAACCACGGCAGTGTATAATATATGCAGATATGCAGTATAAATACATCACTGAAAAATCAGACACGCAGGGGTAAATATTCATCCCCACAACGAAAAAGAACAGGAAGAATGGGGTGGGGTCAGCGGCGGGGGGTGGGAGGGACAGCAGTGGACAGAAGGATACCTCGTAGTCCTGACATTCTCATGAGAGAACATCAGCCTGTAAGAAAGTCAGACTGTCTCCTAGAGGAATTGTGTAAGAGGCACCCCAGTTTAGATAAACAAATGAATAAGTAAATGGTTATTTCATTGTTTTTCTCAGATTCTCCCCTCCCAGGGACAACACTGCTAAATAGAAATGACAGAATGCTAAATAGAAATGACACTGCTAAATAGAAATGACACTGCTAAATAGAAATGACAGAAGGGAGATGTGGCCCAATTTTCAAAAAGTGAACCCAGCTATTGGTGCCTTTAAAATCCCAGTGTTATCGGCTACTTAGCAATAGAAAATTTTAATGCATGTTAGAAATATTTTGATCCCAGAATTAAGAAAACAAATCACAATCTAGTGATAAAACAATTAAACTATAGTGAGCAAAGAGAATTTATAGACTCTTTTGAGGTAAAGTCCCAGGACGTGTCATTCTTTGTCCAACATTAGGATGGAATCTCAGTCTAATTACAATTTCAGATGGCAGTGCCTTTTGTGCATTTAGCTTTTTATTTTTTACCTCATTGCATTTGCTTATTCGCCTTGCTACAATAAGCTGGATCATTCCTCGCTTGTTTCCTTCGGTAGACATGGACCTTCTTAGTGTTTCCATGGCATCTTGGTTTGTCTTGCCCAACAGGGACTCTCCATTTACTGCGATCAGTTGATCATTCACCCGAAGCCTTCCATCCTGGGAAGAAAACAGGTAAAAATAAGTGCTATAAAATATTCTGTTATAAAAGCAGCAGCTCTGCCTTGAGTAACAACAACAACATCAACAACAACAACAAAAAACCCTTTAATCCTAATGGATTCTGCCCAACTGAATACCGGCATAACAACATCTAAGCAGCCATTGTAGCCTGTGTCTATTTCAATCATTTATACATTTGTAAATCAAGTCATTATCATAATCTGTTTGCCAAAATAGCATACTAATTCAACAGACACAAAGTGATTACTTTCCTGCTTCCAGAGACCCCCATAGAGGTTATTTACAACCCAAGACTTGGAAAAGCTCAAGGCTATTAGACGATTGAAGAGAAGTGTCTTTTTAACAAACGGCGAGGAAATTTTTTCCAGGCTGTGAAATACGATAAAGTGACCCAGAGGGAGGGGAAAAGATTAACCTTTACTATACATCCCTCTGTGCCAGGACTTTGCATATATTATCTTCATTTAACTCGAATGACCACGGTAGGAAGTTCTATGAGATAAAAAAAAAAATGAAGTGGGAAGTTATGGACCCCATCCCAAAATGGCAGCTCACTGGGATTTCTCCTAGTTTGATCATGGGGTTTTGTGAGGAAACCAGAAAACATCTAAGTGAACACATTTCCAAAACAGGAACAGGGTTCAAAGTAAAAGTGTCTGTTGACCATACTACTGACAAAGTTGAAATTGGCTCACTTTAGAGGCTGCTCCTCCGTTAATGATGGACTTGACAAAGATTCCCAAATCCGCATGGTTCTCTTTCGACCGGTTGCCTTTAACACTGACACCAAGACCAGCTGATCCTGAATCATTAAGTGGAACTTCAAACGTCAGAAATTCCCTGGTGCCATCAGGTGTGAGAACAATATCCTCATCTTCTGCTTTCTAGTAGGGAACAAAATTGCGTGGTACATTATATTCCAATGTTTCTTTCTCATGGTTATTTTTAAAGACTGCTAATGAGCAGTTCTTTAATCATAACCACCACAGAATTTCCACCAAAGCTCCAAGACAAGATCCGTGATAATAGTGCATCCGCACCCCTCCAGATGATTCCTAGGGCCAGCTGTTAATATTTTTATGCAGAACTTGTTTTACTATTAAAACAAACCTAAACCAGATTATGAGAAAAAGGAAAAATTATAGCAGAAGGACTGAGGACATGTCAATTCATACACTTCGGGATTTTTGTTCTCTGTGTGGCTGTTTATATAATCTAAACCACAGGATAAAAACAGTAACAGCAGGAATCAAAATAAATAAATATAATAACTCATGTCCCATTTTTTCATTCCGTAGGATTTTTCAATGTTATTAATAGTTCAGTGTTCACTAATGGTATATCTTTTCTTTTAACAAACAGTAACAAATCCTGATGATACAAAGTCAGCAGAAGCAGTTACTCATGTTCAGAGAGCTACTAAAGAGTTTTAACCTTCAACATCTATGAGACAAACTGAAGATAAACAACATTTGAGAAAATTTTTCCACAATATTGTATCATGCATAATATAGCTGGAGAATTATTCAAGTAATATTGTTTAAATAATTAGCTGTCTATGCAAGCTTTGATTTCATAATTGCAGTCACCAAATGCATAAGTAGACTGTCTTAAAATGCAATACTTGCCTTTCCCCTTATGAGAGGGGAAAACATGAACCCTTAAAATACAACCTGATGAGCTGAAACGAGATGACATATTCTGCCATGAAGAAATGTCGGGTGCCAGAAATGGAAGGAGGCGCCTTCTGAGTGCCTCTTCAGTAATCCCATCCACTGCTCCCAGACTTCAACCACCATCCCCACACTGATCACCTCCAAATCAGTAAGACCAAAGCTCTTTTTCAAGCTCAGTATTTCCAACCACATAATAGCATGTGGTGCCAGCTCCTCAAATCACAACTAAATCCCTCATCTAGTTCCACAACCTATTCTTCCTCCTCTTTTCCCTGTGTTGAAATATTTCTCCAACATCCACTTAGTCACCCAAGATGGAATTATCATCTCACACTTGAGGAATGGTAAAACATATTTGGAGACATAGGCTGGAATATAAAGCATCCTTTAAAAATTTGAGTTTTTGAAGAATGTTCAATTGCACATATAAAAATAGATTGTTACAAAAAATACACTTTCACAGAGTAATGGAAATGTGGGTAGACTTTAATTTTTTCATTGTATCCCACTGAATTTTTGAATGAGTCTAAATTAACATAATAATGAAAAACCAACTTTAAAAAGGAATTTGGGAATTTAACATGGAATCTCAGATGCCTCAATTAGCTGGAGATAATTTTTGGAAGTGTAATGTTTATCAATAACAGATTATTTATTAAACAATTTTAATACAAGAGAGATGCTATATTTAAAACTAAAAATTTATAATAATGTGACTTTTAAGTGACATTTCTAATTAACTAATATATAATATTAACATTTTGTGGTAGTACATTTATTATGCCATCTCAAAGGAATGCTTTACAGTTTTTTATTTTTTCATTGATAATGTTAAAATTGATAATGTTGAAAACATGAAAATTATATTAAGGAATACAAAAAAAGAACAAATTGAAAAGCTACAGAGCAGTAGCTATTAATAGAGACAATGTATTTAACTTTGCAAAGTAAACATATTTCAGCATAAGGGTCAAAACAAAGCCTAAGACTGTTCACTAAACAAACTTTCTTATGTTTAATAATATTCCCAGAGAACAACTACATTTAAAATCAAACCAACTTATTGGCTAGAAGTAAACATCAAATACTCATGTGACAAGTACATTCAAATGTTTGCTATGGAAAAGTATCTTTATATACACATAGTTAGAAACAATTAAAGAGTCTAATAAGTAATGACTGTGAATGAAAAGAGCTACCTCAGTATAAAATCTGTTCCAAAAATACAATGTACATAGGTAATTTTTGTTGTTTGAAATTCAAAATCCTATCAACAGCATGAAAACATACCAGAGTCCCCTTTTATTTTAAAAACTAAAGTAACTGAAAAATAATATTGACTTTGTTCATCAGTAACTTCCTAGAAAAATTGCAATTTTAAAGATATAGAGACCAGAGATAGTCTTTAGAAGAACACATTTAGGGCTGATCATTGAGTAAGCATGTTTGCTGCAAATCCAGAAGGACCTTAATTGTGACTTACTGATCTGGTTCTTCACTTTGACTATCTAAAATATTTACTGATTTTGATATTCTCATCAAGTTTCACTAAGGCTTAAAATTCTCCCTTTTTTCCCTACTTGAAAAATCAAGATAAGAAACTAACTGAAAAAATGAAGACAAATTTTAATCAAGTTAGAATCATTTCCTGACAAGTCCGATACTAAACCTGTTTTAAAGGAGATTATACTCTCCATCAAAAAGTTACATTTACTAGGAAAACTACAAGGGCACAATTTTCATTTCCAGCTCTTCTCATCAAGTGTTAAGCATTGTCTTCATTAAAAACATTTAAGTGAGAGATTGTACTTTCCATTTGATATTCCATTATTAATCCATTTGGCTCTTGATATAATACTAAAATTAATGTTAGCTTTAGAACTTAATTCTCTGACAGCAAAATGTTGAAAAGAATCACTCTTCAAAAGCAATTTGAAATGTTAGATTATAGAGAACTTTTACAGAGTCAAAGTAATATGGGGATCCCTACATTCCTATAGAAAGTAAAAGCTAATTTTCTATCACTGTGATTGTTATTCAATCCAGATTCTGTACCTTATCAACTGTTTCTTGAGTCAAATTCTTTCCACAGAAGTTCAATACATGTGTTTTCTTTAACTTGCCCTTCAAGTTACTCAAACACACGTAGTGCATTCAACCACGTACGCGCGTGCACAAGCATGTACATATATGATCCTCCCCCATCAGTGCCACCTGTCAGTTATTTCTTTACCTATTACTCCATTTGCAGTTTTGTCTTTAAAAGCTCAGGAAAATAAAGGCATTTTTGCTAAGCATATTAGAAATAGGGCATAGCTACTGAATGGACAGTATTAAACCTTTTCCCACTGTCCTCAGCGCAGCAGTGATATGCTCTGCAATGAGATAGAAAAATATTCACAAGTGATCAGCAACAAAGCCTGTTTTTTTTTTTTTTGACTAGTCCCAATACCCAGTGCTAGGAATACAAACGACCAACAGGCTGCTCTGAAACTGCAGCTAATCTGTACCATAGGACTATCTCTAGGAGAGGAAATAAAAATTGATCATGTTAGGTAGCAGATATTCTAATCACGAGAAGATAATCTCTGAGCCTTAACATACGAAAATTTTGAAATGAGTGAATAGAATATTGTGAAGAGAGGCAAACTAAACATGATATGTACACACATCACACGAGACCATACAATTATAGAACTGAGTCAAAACTCTGAATCTGAGCTCTGCAAAGAAATAAATGACTGCAAACTTTTTATCACTCCCACTATAATTTATTGATCTCTCTCTCAAAATTCTGACCTCCTTCATGGAGTTAATATTTTTACTATCAAAAAGATGACCACTCCCACAACAAATGGGAAAGGATGTGAACAAGCCCTTCATTAAAGAAAATAAGCCTCCCAAACAAGGTTTACTCTGGCAATGAAAGATGTGCAAATTAATCTAGCAACGAAATAGATATCGAATTAATAAAGATACATATACACATATTTAAAAATAGTATCCAACAACATAGAAGGTGTGGTGAAATAGGCACTTTTTTACACTGCAGGGGAAAATATCGAAAGGTACAATGTTTGTGGAAGTCAGCTGGCAATGCTTATCAAAACCTTCTACGTTTTCCTTACTGCTTAATCTAGAATATTACTTTAAGTAATATGTCCTAAAGAGCTAATTGTGGCCACACACAAAGATTTAACTGTGAGATTGGGCACTGCTTTAATTATAACAGCTAAAAATTGATAACAATCCTACAGATGATACTTGGTAGACTACAGTATACACAATGGAATGCCACTCAACCATTAAACAGTCTTAGAAAAGCTTATTCAGTAACACAGCAGAGTATTTGTGACTAAGAAATTGGGTTTTATCCTATGGCTTCTTAGAAATTCCAGTACTTCACCCATTGTAAGCCTTGATAGCCTATTTTATCCATTGTTTAATGTCTTTCTTCCCATAGCAGCAGAAGCTCCAAAAGGAAGGGATTTAGAGCAGTTTTTCCTTGTGCCAGGAACAAGGCACATGGATTATTACCTACATAGGCAAAGGGAAAAAATAATGAGAGAGCAAACATAAAAGTGATGACACTGAAGTGATAGAATTGCATGGGATTTTAATTTTCTTCTGTGTTTATCTGAATATTCTACAGTCAACATGTGCATTATTCTTGTAATATAAAAAGTCCATTTCTTTAATTTTTCTTGCTCAAAAGCACAATGTGTGGTGGGGGGAGGGTTATTGGGCAGAGGGTGGTGCTGGGATGAGAAAGAAAAGAACCATGGATGTGTCACCTAATGGCTCTAATGGGAAAAGGCTGTGGTGACACACGTCATTCTCAAACCTGTCAAAAGTGTTCTTAGAAGCTGAAGAGAGAATACATCTATTCATCACATAGAGATTAAATAATATGCAGGTATTTCAGAAAAATATTAACAACCATTTATGTTTTTAATTAAAGGAATTTTTTAATTCCTTGATTATCTTGATTGTTCTTACTTTAATAACAGAATAATCTCAGTCATACGCCAAAGTTTCTTTTAAGTTATATATTTTAATTTATCCCATATGTGAAGTAAACATTTATGCATGTTATTTGTGCTGATATATTATGGTTAATTATTCTTATTAGCAAAGTTAAAATGTCAAATCTGACTTTATAATACTCTTTTCTAATTCAAACACAAGATGCCAAATTAAGAAAATTTTAAAGATTTCTTTAAAATTTCATATGATAATAAAAATACCAAGAAAAACTGTTTGTACAGTTACTGATCTTTAATGTAAACCAAGAAAATACTTATCCAACCAGAGAAACATCAGAGAAGCCCAAACTGAGGGCATTCTACAAAATAATTGACCTATATTCTTCAAAAAAGTCAAAGTCGTGACAAACAAAGGTAAAGAAATACCCAGATTAAAGGATACTGAAGAGACATGACAACTAAATGTAACATGTGGTCTTGGATTGGGCTCTGAACCAGAATTCTGTTCTATTCCATTCTTTTATTTGTTTATGAAATAAAGGACATTAAACGGGACAATTAAGCACCTAACAATCAATATTAATTTCCTGATTTTGATATCTTTAGTGTGTTTTCTTAAGAAAATATCCTTGTTTTTAGGAAATATACACAGGAGCTTTCAGGGAAAATGGCATTATATCTATAATTTATTCTAAGTTCACAAAAGAAATTATTGGGGGGGAGTGGAGAGAAGAGGGAAGGAAATGGAGGAGAAGGAAGTATATTAAAATATTAACAATTAGGGAATCTGGGTTAAGGGCATATGGAGCTTAATTCTTGAAACTTTCCTGAAAATCTGATATTTCAGAATAAAAATTATATCTAATTAACCCAGATTAATTTTGCTATTTTAAAAACAGACATTACTCCAATAATATTTTTAAGTAACTCTATTAAAAATCATACCACAAATTTTAAATATTTTATCTGTTTTATCACCATGCAGCAAAAGGACAATAAAAAATAACTAAGATATATTTTCCCAAGGGAAAACTTACCAAACACTAAGAAATTCTTATCTTACAACAGTAAGAGTAAGCAATTGCAAATGAAGGCCTTAAAAACTGTTACAGAGATTCACTATATATTATCACTATAACTTTCATATGATCATGAAAATATTCCAAGCCTATTTTGGAATAAGACCGTTTTAGAATAAGTTTTGAATAAACAAAACACTGGAAGTAGGATTTTATAAAAAATCTTTGTGACAATAGCATCATTTGATGCTCAAAATCAAACTCTTGAGATCACCATATGATTACTGTGTGATAGTAAAAATCTTCACCAAAAACTCAAATTAGATAGTTGTGTATACTTCCATGTGTTTTCTATAGTATTCAAATGGATTTAGCATTATGAGTCTAAAGAAGTATTTGCTGATGGGTTTATCCCAGAGAATGTGTACATCATTTGGGATGAAGAGGTGATATTTCAGATTCACTTCCCCTTTATCCCCACTTTCCCTAATTGCTTTGCCTGCCTCCATCATTTTCTTAACTTACAGTGGGGCCAATATGGTGGCTTATACTTGACAAACTACAACCATTAGTTAAATGAATGTATTAACAACTGTGCTTATTCCTAGCTCTTTAAAACTTTTTATATGGAGACTAAATCTTTCTGAAGCTAGCCTATCAAGATGTCCCATGATCTTCAGGGTATCCCTGCAGTTTCTTTAGGGTGATCCCATTAACTCTTTTCAAATACCTTTTGAATTCTTGAAATTTAGATATGTGCTTTATCTTTTAGCTATGTTCTAGTATAATCTTAAACTCCAGACTATATTCTTCTCTAGGCTCTACTCTTATCCAATAGCTCTGGATTTGTCTAACATACAATTATATTCTCATATGGATCCCACACAAGTATTCTTACGAGGTTTCCTAAGTGAGTTTGCATTCATCCTATTTGAAGCCCAAGAAAGAAAGTGGTACTTTGGTTAAGTCACAGCCTGACAGGCCAGGAGGTAACTTCACTACCTCAAATATTCTCTAGTCCAACCAGAACATCCACAATGACAGGCTCCTACCAAGCAAATAAACTTAAAAGGCAAACTCGAGGACACAGAGCAGGTAACCTGGGGCCTTTGCTAAATTAATTCAGCTTTTTGCCATGATTTTGAAAAGGTAACCTAAAACCAGAATTTCTAATCTCCCACTCTGATAAATCTGTTCAATATTATGGAAGATGTACAGGAAATTTACCCATCAGGAATTGAAAAAGTCTCATTACCATTGGCCCTACCCATCTCCCAGACTCATCTGTGGGTCATGGTAACACTCAACCAAGGAACAAATTCACTGAGTTTCTAATTTAGACTAGGCTAGGAGTTATGTGCTTTAGGACAGATCTGTTCTCCAGATACTTAAATCACATGAAAGTTTAAGGAATAATAGAGATCTTAAATAATAAGACATATTCATTCAATAAATACATACAAACAACAGAATATATATATATATATATATATATATATATATATATATATATATATATATCTTTCCCTCTTTCTTTGTGTTTTAGCAAAATCCAATCAAATTTGATCAACATCCAGTATGCAACTCATACTATATTACCTTAGACTCAAAGTACTTATATGTATCTAATCCTTTACATTTTTTTTTTTAATTCCACATATCAAACTGCTCCATAACAACTGATATGGAGGGTGAGAGAAATCAGCCCTGTAGATTCCTGAGTCAGACAAACTGAGCTCATCCCTGACTCCTTCCCTTAAATAAGAGCTGTAAGATTTGGGAAAAATGATCTAAACATTCTAAACTTAGCTATTTTTCCCTCTCTTTTAATTCGGATAATAATATCAACTAAGTCCTAGTAATTGTGAAGATTAAATGAGATAATGCAAATAAAGAGCTTAGCACAATAATAGATCAGTAAAAGTCAGTCACTGATAGTACTTCAATGTTATAAGCAATGTTAAATGTTAAAGGTAAAAGGAACAATGTACTATTTTTTGTGGACCTGTGCAAAGCATGCACAGTTCATGATGATAGTATTTCTCTTTAGGAGAACCGAAAGAAACATCATTCTACCTAGAGGTACCTCTTCTGTGCTAGTACATGGATACACCATGGTTTGCCTCAAAATCTATGCTGAGAAAATCCCAAATGAAAACTGTGCACTGGACTCAGATCTACAGTGAAATCACCAGTACTTTTTTTTTTTTTGTATTTCTAAGCACTGAGAAAAAAGATAACCTAGGATTTCACAGACCTAGAACTAGAAACAAAAGAACATCATTAAGAAAGACTAATAAATAAAAATAGTCAAAGCCTGTCACGAAGTTTTCCTTGAGCTCTACTGTTCTACTGTGTGCCAAGGATGGGTAATATTTAAAATGCCTGAAACAGACTCTCGCCATCAAAATGTACAGAGTTGATGAACCCAGAAGTAATTTTTTTAAATTATAATTTTTAACATGAAGCCTTTCACAACCAAAAATGTATTCTATACAAGACGACAAACAGAGACACATATGGTACAAAGGGATATAGAAAAAAAAAGAAAAACCAAAAACGGAAACATTTTTAAATGGAAACTACACATTTGACTTAGTTTAAAACTAGTATCAGAAACAACTTTCCATTTGTCATTACAAATCAGGCACACATAAACGTGCCTATTACTTCTTCTGTTAAAGTGACTAAACTTTAATTTGCAGAGGCATACTACTGTGTACAGAAAAGGCTGGTGGTGAGGAGAGAATAAGGATGGACTTTGCATTTTTTAATAGAACATCAAATATAAAGTGAATGCTGCTTCTTCACCTTAGAGAGTAAAAAACTGACGGCTAATCAGTTTCTTCAACAGGACTGACCAAAAATTTTCAATGAACATGCCTATCTTTTCTGCTTATGTCATCTTTTTTCCATCTCAGATATTCTTAAGCATTAACAGATGTAGTTTATAAGTAAAGTCATTTGCTTTCCAAAAAGTTTTATGATATTAAGAGTCCAAGGAAATGGTTCTTCAACCAGGGATCAGATTGCAAATATTTCTCCCGTTTTAGCACTTCTCTTACGATTATTTCACGGTGTAGTCATTGATATACAAAAGTTTTAATGTTTGTACAAACAATATACCCTATTCTCTCTTAGGACATTTTGAGTTAGTAATGCTTTCTATATTTACTCTTAGGCTTTTTAGGTTTAAATTCATAAACAACTCTTTTTCTGGTGAATAACAAAAAGGCATGAAACTTAATGTTTTTAAAGTGAACAGCCAATTATCTTGAACACTAAAAAGTTATCCACTACCAATAATTTGAAATTCCACCTTTAATATACACAGATACATGCCAGATCTATTTCTGTAATCTCTAACCAGTTTAAATGACCTTTCTGTAACAATACTATGCTGTCTAATTATTGCTATTTTACCATATTACTTTGTCATCATTGTCATCTTCTAATAGTAAAATTGGCTCTTGTGCATGTTTCCTAGAAGCTGTTTGTCCAATTTCCCCTCACCCCATAACCTACTCTATCCCTCACCTCCACACACACACACACACACACACACACACACAAATTCCACTGTGATTTTTATTAGATATCACTGGCACGTTATTTTACAACAAAAAAACTGGGCTATGAATTCTCTACAACTTAAACTTACCAATGTGTAACAGTCTCATGGATGTTTACTGATTTCAGTATGAGGGCTGACTGGTCAACCATATATGTAATTATGGAATATTTGAAAATAACATGCTTCTTTGTTGGCTTATTAGGTGCAAAGTTGAATGTTTAAGAATGTGTGAAGAAAATTAATCCTGTTAGTTATGTTATGCAGATCTTCTATATTCTTGTTTTTATCTACTTAATATGGCAATTTTGGGGAAGACAAATTAACATCAGCCACTGTGGATATAGTTTTGCTAAATTTCCCTTCTACTTATAACAGTCTAGAAATTATATGTTTTTATGCTTTGCTGTTTGATATACAAAAGATTCTGACTTTTAGAACGTTTAATGGATTAGATTCTGTATCAATATATTTTTTATTCCCCAACTAGTACATCCACACTAAAATGAAATTTAAACAGATACTGAAATAGCTATGCTTATTTTTATTCTTAGTAATACCTGCTAGAACTCAACTTAACTCCTTTATTTCCAGCTTGCATTTGCATTTTACTTCTAAACAGGACTCAATTTTTTTAAAAAAAGTCTGATCTGGGAGTACTCTACCTTTATTAAGAAAAATTACTCCCTTTATAGTTTTTATGACAACTAATATGCTTTGCCTAATTATTAACACTTTCATTTTTCCTGGCTATGATACATTTTCATTGTACCATTTCAGCCTCTGTGATTTTTCCATGCCTAGATCAAGCTTTCCTTTTTTTTTTTTTTTTTTTAATTTCCTTTCACTTTGTAGCTATTTTATAAGCTAATGTTTCACAACTCATGAAATCGTTTAGGTATCTGTCAAACTATTAAGCTCACCAATTTTAGGTCCCTCTTATTATGTAAGTGAACAGGAAATTAACCTCTCTCTCTTTATGCCTGCCTGACCAAAAATAATCACAAAATATTCTCCATTTGTGGCAATAGCAACAGGCAATCTTAAAATAAGACCACTTTGGAATTTAAGAAACCTATGTATCACCTATTATGAGCCAGAAAAAGAAAGGACGTACAAGTTATTTCATATTTAATTAGTAAGAAGTTAGTTCTATTTATCTTTCCAACATCTGCAACCTGCAAAAGATGAAGCTCTTACCGTTTCTTTTGGAATCTGCATCTGGCTTGGCTCTGCATTCTAGAAGAATTGAAGAAAAACATAAATACAGACTGACCAAAGCCATCTTCAACACACAGGGACACAAAGCTTCATTTTAAAAGAAAACTTTGTTGGTTCTTAAAATCCACAAAATATATAAAGGGTGATTATATTATGGCTGATATATTCCAAACGTTCACTGAAGTGGTTTTGTTGTTTTCTATTTGTGTGTATGTGTGCTTTAAAAAATCTGTCTTCACATGAATCTTCACTTGCTTATTCACAGCCCATTATAAATGTATTACTTTGGAGGAAAACAAATGTCACCAAACTGCTTTTCCTATTCAAGGCACTCTTTCTAATTTCATTTTTTAATTCTCCCAACTAAATCGGTTATAAGATATATAATAACTTGATAGCTAAACCAGATAACAACAGTCTGAACCACAGTCTGAACCAGAAGTATTACACTTTACAAAATTACATAGGGAATAAATGTGATACTTTTCATAAAATGTAAAGTTACTTTAATGAAATAGATACACAGAAAGTTGATTTATAAGTACGTATCAATAGCTGTATTTCGTTTAGACACAGAATTTAAACACAGACACCCTAAAGAGAGAAGAAAGTTTTGTTTTTTAGATTCCAGGATAATTTTTTAAATGCCCCCTATAACTTAGCTTTTCAGGTTTTTATCCTTTTGAATCTTGAAAAGTAGCTGCAACGCACACAATTGTCTGAGTGTCTACTGGCTTGCTCCTTAATGAAAGCTCACAAGCAATAAATTAAATAACAACAATCAAAAAAAGGGGGGGGAGCGGTGGCAGAAGGGAAAAACAGAAGCCTGGAAGATAAAAATTGGACTAGAAGAACCTGAATACCTTAGCTGGCTATATGTTGGCAGGAGCTCTGGCGAAGGCTGCTTAAGAGCAATGTTTAAATTTGGCAATCTAATAATGCTAACCATTACCCAGGCTCAGATAAAGTGGGGAAGACTGAAAGCTTCATCAAATCACATCTAAGGCTTCATTTTGGTTTAAAAGGTGCTCATTTACAATTTAATAGAGGTATCTCCAGATAGGATTAGGAGGCATTTTAAGCACTAAATTAGATAGCAGTGAGGGGAAATGAAAAACTAAACTTAAATTGAGAAATAATGCATTAAACATTTTTAAATATAAATAAAGAGGTTTGTATAATTTATTCAAACCTTACTGAGTATAAATGTTCACTTTTTACTCTATCACAATCTGAAAAGTCCACAAAATCGTAGTGAGCTTTAGGTCTGTGTGTGATCAAGTGATAAGTATCTGTATGAGTAAATTTATTGCGTTTGTAACAAAGGGAAAGTATTATCAACCATGACACATCCATACTTGATGTCACAGCCTTAAGAGAATTAGGCTATATGAGCCTAAACTCTTGCCACTATAGTTTACAAGGCTTGTTTAGATAAAAGCTAAAATCTAGCTAAAAGAGACATCAAAAAGTTTAAAAGGACCCAACAGCAACCTGCTGTGAGATACTTAAAATACCACACATACTTGAAGTAAAACATTTTTTTCACTGAATCAAAGATTAAGGTGACTCCTCCAATCATGGCATTTTTACATATAAATGAAACCTAGCACACTTTGCAGAAAAACACTCAGAACTATGTAAAACTTTAAAATACATATTTCATTCATCCCAATGTCATATAAATGCCCCTGTCTAATAGCTAGATGTATTTGTGCAGACATAAAAAGTGAAATAGTTTGCAAACAAATGTCTTTTCATTTCATTTATGTCATTCCAAATAATGTTATCTATATTCATAATTAATAGCCCTGAAACTTATTGCCACATAGGTCTTTTTATTCTCAATAATAATAATCTTTTTTTAAAGTACTCCTTTTCATTCACCGGCAAGCAAACATGTTTATTTGGCATAGATACACGTACTATGAAAAATGTGTCATACGTATTAGGGAAAATGGCAAGCTTTCAGTGACAGCCTTTGGAGAGAGTTATGAAATAATTGACTTCTCTGTGTTCATTCAGCCCATCCGAAAGCTTTTTCAGTAATAAACACCTGCTGTCCTAGAAAACATCCCTACAGTTTGATTTCTAAGTACCCCACACTCGGTGTGGAGATCTATTTCTAAAACAGGGAGTAAGAGAGAAAAGAATGCTGTATTAAGGCTGGAAGAATATAAAATAAAAAAACACCCTGGAAAATGTCTCAAGAAACATTTGCCATCAGGTAGTTAAACAAGATCCCTGACCCCAGGGCCTCAGAAATCTTTCCTCTGCTCTAAGTGTACACACCAGTTCCCTCGGGTGGAAGGCGTCCTCCTGGCGGACAACCAGCAGACTCACAGTCCCTTCCATCTTGGTGCTTCTCAGCAGGGAGACAACTTCCTCTTGGGATTTGCCTGCTAAATCTACTCCATTTACCTAAAACAAATACAAAGTTGTCAGCTGCAATCCTGTGCAAACATATGACAGAAAAAAAAAACAAAACAAAAAAAACACATCCCAGGACTGACCATGTCTGCTAAGAACATAAATTATTTCATGGTAAATCCTGCAATGATCTGATAACCACTAGCCTTTTGTGGTTGCTAAAGAAACTCAGACCAGATACCGGAAATATGATGGTAAGTAGCAAATGTTTCAGTATTCATCAACAAACCAAAAGCTGCAACTACCAGGGCATTAGCGACTGACAAGTAATAAGTAAGTAGCATAGGTTTTCTTACACCAAAATTAAAATACTTATTTTATAGGGGGTAGTAAAAACACCCCAAAAATATTTTGACATAAACATTTTTTCAATGAAATTTTACTGAAACTTATGAAGAAAACTTTTTATCCCCAAAAGGCAAATACTAAAGGAGAATCACTATATAAGAATGAAAATATTTTTGGAGGATTAGCAATTTTTTTTTATCAAGGTTATGAGAGAATTCTACCAGGAAAAAGAGATTTGAAGCATCCAGTGCCTAGGGAATCTCATCATTTTCCTCCCCAGGAAATAACACAACATTATCCGAAAATATTATATATTTAATAGGAATCACAGCGTTTCTTTGTATATTAAGTATATATATACAAGTATTGTATATTATTCTCTTTATTATTATATATTAAGTATATATATACAAGTATTGTATATTATTCTCTTTAAACAAAAGTAACATTTTTGTTCAAGGCAATTAAGTATATTACTTAAAGTGTACTATCAAAATTTTTTCTGCACTTAAAATTTGTGTGGGAACCTCTTTCCCACCACTAAACACTAAAAAAAAAAAAAAAAACCTTTTAGATCTCATAGTACTATTAAGGGATTGTAGGAGAGTGATAAGTAGCAACAGGTTCAGGGAAAACAAGAAATTCCTGGACTATATATATAGAGAGAGATATATTTAAAGTAAGCCATTTTGAACATTTTTTAATGTAATATTCTAAATATCCAGATATTCAGGAAAACGACTCCACACTGGTCAATAATGTACAGCTATGGCCACATGCACTTGAAAGTTAGCTTTAAAACATGCAAAAATGAAGTCTCAGTTTTAAGGGAAAGCCAATAGCTGTAGAAAATAAAGCCCAATTCTGAAGAAGTACAGGTTGCAGTCCCTTCATGCTTCGCAAAAAAAAAAAAAAAAAAAAGCCTTTGTGATGTGTCTAGAGTAAAGCAATTGAGTAATTAGAGAGACAGAGACTCAAAAATAAAATGATTACATTTTGAAAATAAGGAGGTCAGGGATAAAGGAACTGAGACTTATTTTTTAGACATGGAGACAAAGAGGGCTAGACCCAAGTCCCAGCTCAGACTCTAAGTGAATAAAACAAGCTAAAATATAATATAACAAAATTGGACTAATACTATTCAAGTAGATGTAGTCCTTTCTGGAAGAAACACTCTAAATATAATTTATACTCAAACGCTTCCATTTGTTTAATCTCTATCATATCCCTTTTAAGAAAGGGAGTCACACACCAAAGAGGAAGGAAGACAGATTTAAGGAACTAGGCTCAAAATGTAAATTTGGAAAGAAGCTATTCCTTTATTCCATTACTTTTCAAGAAATCTTTAAAAGAGTTCAAGCTATAGTGTTCAAAACTACTTATGAAACTACAAACAAAAAAAATAATATATTAAAAGTTTACTTTAACATTGGTATTGGAGTACTGGTTAATAATTAAGAAACATAATATCTGCTGATAAGAAAACAGACCACGTATTCTGAAGAAAACACTAAGAAGGGAAGAAGGACCAATGAAGTGCACTTTTTCTCAATCTCTTTCTTCTTTCTTTACAAACGCACAAATATTCACACAAACAGAAATTATGTATGTTTAGGCATCTCAAAGGTAGCCTCAAAGAGCAATGCACAGAAACTCATGAGGCACTGACAGGAAATTGTGAAAAACAATTTCTCTTTTCTTTTTCTAACATCTGACTCTAGGTCTCAGTTCATTCTCCATGCTGTCATTTCTAATTTCCTTTATTCTCTCATCAAGACACACATTTTTCATTTATTTCATTTGTCTCTATTCTGATTACAAAGTAGATAATAATTCTATGCTGCCAGACATAAATTTAAAGCCATCTAGAAGTAAAACCTAATAGACAGACATTGGACTTACTTAATGACAAAATGTTACGTTATCTCATAAACCAAATGTTCTGAGTAACTAAAAATTTATGAGTAAAGTAAGTGGAAAGGTTATTTCTCATCAAAACACATGGAAAAACTGTAAAAGCAAAACACATTGTCTTGTGGTGCATACTTCTGCTAAAATATATGAATTATTTCATAATGTATAAAAAATATTAAAAAGTGATTCCTAAAAGATGGAACTTTTCAAAAATCATGAAACTTCTTACTTAGAGAAATTACTTACCTCTATAAGTCTATCCCCTGCCTTAAGCCTGCCATCTTGAATGGCAGCCCCTCTTGGGAGGATGTTTTTCACATAAATTGGAGCTGAACCACCTATTGTTACATCTCGGGAAGTGATGCTAAATCCCAAACCTTCTGTACCTGAATATGCAACAGAAAAATTAAATAGATAAAATGATATCACTTGAATTGTCCAGGGGCATCGTACTTAGAAGATTTATTTTTTATCTCTTTACCTCAACTTGAAAACATTTTGTAATTTTTGCAATGGCCCACATTTGTTCTAGTGTTTCAAAAGACTGTAATAGATGTTTCAAAATATACTAAATTATGATAGGTGCAAATAATTTAGCTATCAAAATCATTACTCTAAGAAGATATGGCAATCTTCTCACAGACAGATGAAAGCTAATATAGAAATATGCCTATTAAGTTTTCTACATTGCTCTAAGTTTTTGAATACACAAATGAACTTGATTTCTCCAAATAAGAAAAACAACATTTATTAAAACCCATGTGCCTCAAAAATCAAGTATTCTGCAATAATGGCATCCAGGTTTGAAGGGTAGGAAGTAGAAGTAAGGAAGGAGAAATAGGAAAAAAAGAGTAAAAAGAGAAATAATTCTAGTTACAAATAATGGAAACTTCCTAAATTATAATTAAAATCATAGAAATTTACTGATCTGGATTGATCATGTAATCTTTGTCTAGATATCTTTGAATTCACCTAAGTATTACTAAAGTATATTTTTTTAAAAAAAAAGGAAGGAAGGAAGGGAGCGAGCCAAAGATAGAAAGAAAAGAAAAGAAAAATTTTTGGTGAAGTATCCATCTCATATGGCCACCATGACTGAAGACCTTCATATTATATTTAAAGGTACTGAAATTACAGAGACATTTACAAATTACTCTGCTAATTTGTATAATTTAAATTCTAGGTTCTTTGGGAACCTTCCTGACAGGCAGTCTTATAAGCTCAATACAGTGTAGAAAGGGGGGATATTTGTCACTACAACAGACAAGCAATAAGCCAAAATGTGTCAAGATAAAAATGGGAAGATAATGACAAATACCTAATGAGGCACAGAATTTTTATAACCCCTTTAATTAATAATAATTAATTTCAACCCAAGCTTTGTAAAAAGTTACTTTTAAGATATCAGGTTCCATTTCAGTTAAAATTATATTTAGAGCAAATACTACCTCATTCCAAAAAGAATAAAAAGATCTGTAAAATCAAAAATCTAGAAGGAATAATACATTAATTTGATACTGTACATCATTATACAACTATGAACAAAAGTATAAATCTATAAGTAAGCAAATAAATATGGGCAAATAATATGAGTGAAATGTGGGTTAAAGATGAAATAAGAAGCAGAAATGAAGAAAACAATAATTACACCTGTAACTAAACCTACTACACATATCCCATCCATTTACTTGAAGTCTGAAGTAACTGTAATATGTCTGAACTGTTAATTTTAGTTTTCTGTGCCGAAGAATGGCATACTGTCTATATGAAATTTTCCTAATTATTCTGCTGGGACTTTTCCATATGTCTCTGCATTTTCATGGGACTCTGACCATTTGCAATAACATTTATTAAGAAAGAATTCTAAAACAATCTCCTTTTGCAATATTAATTTGTATGAACTACAAAGACTGACTGTTATATGAACCTCAATGCTATTAAAATATCAGCAATAACCCCTAAATCTGTAAGCTAAAAGTTCAGGCAATGACCTTTAAAAGAAAGATAAATAGATATCAATTTTCATTTAGCAAAGCCAACAAAACATTTTGCACTGACTGAAACAGATTACTGACCTTCTCCTCTGACTTTATTAAAAAGCTAATTTCTACAAAAGAGCAGGGTATTTGAGAATGTGAAAATGGCAATAAATATTAAGAAATCATAATTATGGAAGCAAGTACATAGGGGCTATTTTATTTTGTCATGTAATATGACATAATTCAAAATTATGACAAAGAATCATCATAATGAAGGCTTCCCTTTTCAGTACTTGGCAATTCTTAAAAAAAAGAAGACAATTCTATCACTCAAAGCACATTAGTTCAATTTGAACTGAATTTAATCTTGAACATTTACACAACCTATGTTTTTATGTATTTCAATAAATATTGCAAAGGTGATAACTGATAAAATTATCTGCTAGTTACTATGAAAACTTATGCAATTCCCATAAAAATCAGTATTATTAAAATTCATATTTAGTACTAAGCAAAAGCTATCAGTAGTCTCCTGCCCTCATATTTACAGTAAGTATAATTTATTTTTCAATATAAACTATTTTAAGTATTAAGTAATTTAAGTATTGGCAGCACACGCAGCCAGTTTGCTCCTTTCATCATACATTTTCAATTTTCACCATTATTAAATTAAAATCAAGATACATATGGGGCTCTATATCAAGATTACCTAAGGTCAGAAAAATATTTAAAAGGAAACCAGCAGTTCTATTTTTCTTACAATGATTAAACACATCCTTTCTAAATTAGGTGTAATCATATTTTTAAAATGCTATTAAAATAAAACAATTCCTTTGAAACAAATTCACATGAATGATTCTTTGGACAGCAAATAAAATTTCCCTTCGTTAAAATTGTTCATATCATTTGTTAAAATATCATAATTGTGTGAAAAAAATTGTAATTAACTAAATGAATATACCTGTATAAATCTAAAGGGGCACAGGTATTTATAAACGAATATCTTTTTAACAATGGTCAAGTCAAATACTTCATCTTTATTGATAAATGCCAAGCAGAATTCTATTTTTTATACAACTCTATTCGTGGTTGCTGGTGTGTTTTTGCTTAAAAACTAATGCCTGTCATTTGAGTAAAGAAAAAGGAGGAATGGGGGTATGATATTTTCCTCATTCAGGAACTGAAAGAACTAAAAGAGAACTTATACTGATATGCCTCTGGCTTTGTAAGTGGCATCAAAAAATGGATGCAAGCTGTCAACTCCAGCTTAGGTCAACCAAGTATTTGGAGCTTAAGATCCAGTAACCAGAAGTAAAGAATTTGTGGTTCACATTAAGTTCAATGAAAGAATATATGATTTAGGAAAACAGCAGTCTCAGAGTTTACAACCTTGTAAACTCTACCCCAGATAGAAAGAAGTGTGGTCTGAGTATGAGGATATGGAAAACATTCTAGTGAGATTCCACAGCCAGCAGCTCTGTGCCTGGAGGATGTCACCCAACCTCTCTTGGACTCATTTCCTTCCAACCCTGGGAGTTGGGTGAGTTCATAAAAAGAAACATATTCTTTACAATGATATTATTTTGAAGATGTCATTAAAAAGTGCAGTCTACCAAAATGCTCAGCTAAAAACGTATGACTATCTCAGTGCCAGGGAGGGGACACGGCTTGGAAATCAGAAAGTCATCAAGTCCAGAGGTCTGCTCTGAGTTGTGGAGGTGGCCAAACTGGGAAAGTATGCTTTCTGCACACACAGGTTCACAGTCTACAAGATGGGGGTACTTAAATGATTAGAAATTGATACAAGGGTATGTAACAGAGAATGAACAATCCCTATTACAATTCCCCAGGTCACCTTAAAAAAGAGAAGCCATGTAGTATTCTGGAAATCAGGAAGCAAGGATGCTAACTTCAAAGCATTCTATATGATGACCACTGACAGCTTCAAGCAACTCACTCACTCACCATCACCAAAATGATGGAACTGCAATAGAGGACCTCCAAAGACTATCTGGACAGCAAATGGGCCAATCAAAACAATCAAATCCTTGCTGCATATTTTGGGTTTGAAAACATTCTGAAAGCATTTCATTCATTATCAAAAATGGTTACAGCAACAGCAGTTGCCAACCTTCTTGGCATAAACATTTTTTAAAATCTATCCTTTGAACTTTCACATTTGAATTTCTATACAGCAAAATGAAATAGGAAAAGTATAAAAATATAATTTTGAAATATGCTAAAAAGCATACAGCATTTTGTAATGTGTTTAAAGCAATTCTTTCACATAATCATGGAGTAAAATGTGGAGTGTTCAGGGTAAGTTGGTTGCCTTTCAAAAAAAAAATGCCATACAACGTGGACTATGACTCCCGGGGATGAATCTGGACCCGACTCCGGAGAATTGAGAACATCTTCTCGAACAAAAGGGGGATGAAACGAAACAAAATTTCAGTGGCTGAGAGATACCAAATGGAGTCGAGAGGTCACTCTGGTGGGCACTCTTATGCACCATATAGATAACTCTTTTAGGTTTTAGTGCAGTGAAATAGCTAGAAATAAATACCTGAAACTATCAAACTACAACCGAGTAGCCTTGACTCTTGATGATTATATAGCAGTGCAGCTTACAATGGTTGACAGTGCGATTGTGAAAGCCTTGTGGATCGCAGTCCTTTTATCCAGTGTATGCATGGATGAATAGAAAAATGGTGACAAAAAAAACTAAATAAAACATAGGGCGGGGGGAGATTATTTGGGTGCTCCTTTTTAGTTTTATCTTTTTATTCTTTTTTTCACTTTTTCTGGTACAAGGAAAATGTTCAAAAAATAGATTGGGGTGATGAATGCACAACTATATGATGTACTGTGAACAACTGATTGTACACTTTGGATGACTATATGGTAAGTGAATATATCTCAATAAAAATGAATTTAAAAAACTAAAATAAATGCCATAAAACAAAACCAAGACGGGCTATACCTTTCTTCAGCTGGATATTAATCCGCTTGCCTATCTTTTTGGTGTTATAACCACTGCTCACGTTCGTGTTAAATACATTCTGCAGGGCTGGGGCCAGGGCGGACGGCGGCTTCCCGGGGGGGCTGGCGCCGTGAGGTAGTCGTGGGTGGGAGTCCGTCTGATCCGGCGGGCTGCTCCGCCGCGGCGCCCGCTGCAGTGCCGGGTGTGCGGCGCTGGTCACGCTCCTGCTGTCCA
The DNA here is from genome assembly GCF_015220235.1 of Choloepus didactylus. Classification (NCBI taxonomy): domain Eukaryota; kingdom Metazoa; phylum Chordata; class Mammalia; order Pilosa; family Megalonychidae; genus Choloepus; species Choloepus didactylus. The sequence goes on from NC_051311.1 coordinate 17,887,804, forward strand.
GGTGCTGGCTGTCAGGGCTGAAGCGGCTGGGGTAGTAACTGTTCTTCTCGCTCTGCGATAGTTGTTCATACTGCTCTTTATTCGCTGCCGGAACCACATGGAACCAAATGATGGGTGTTCGCATGGCTTGGCGAAACATGTGTTGTGCTCTGGGTTTTAGAAAGAAGCGAAAATTAGCAAATCCAGTTTGGCAGACTAGAAGATATTATGAGCTTAATTAAGTATCCTAATTAAGCAACAAGAACTGACAGACTTTGTTGAAACTGAAGAGCAAAATACTCAACCCTATTTATCAACCAAGTGTGCATAATCTAAAATGAGCATACCTGCTTCTCCAAATATAAATTTCTTATTCTACAAATAAAAATGGCAAACGATCTACAGTTACAGATAAAATATTGTGCTCAACTATAAATCATTAAATCCAAGTTTTAAGCACACTGCTGAATAGGGTATTATAATTTCAATAGAAACTAAATACAACCTTTCCTCTATCTCTATAACTTACAAAATTATATATTATTTCCTTACAGATGGACCATTTGAGATCTCAAAGAATGAAATCTCCTTGTCAATTTACTTCAGAAACTTATAAAACTATAGAAAGTTATAGACTATCGTAACTATTCATCAGCTATCCACAGAAGGAAGTCACGTCTGTGTATGCAAAAATCTCAAGGCCACCAGTCCTGTCCCCGGGATTCAGCACGGCCACACCACTACTCCAGCATGCTTTGAAGACCTTTCACATCTCAGGTGGTTCCACGCTCAGGTGTCTGTCCGTCCATCCGTCTGTCAATCACCCCCACCCCACCCCCACCCCGAGCCTTCACAGGCCTTCACAGGCCTTCACAATTTCTCCACACTCTTGCCTCATTTAAGAGGAACTGCTCAACTTTTTGTTTTTAATTGAATAAAGGCTTATACCAGGATAAGGAAAATCTGAGGGTGCCCCAATATCATGCTTTGAAGGAGCTGTTTGTTTATTTGCCCCAAAGTTGGACATGTGAGCTAAAGTATAATAAAAACTAGCACACTGGTCAATTTTCCAAAAGGCGAAGCAGCAGCAGCAGAACTGTGAAGCCTAAATTGGGCCCATAACATGTGAAAAAGAGCTGTTATCAGTCAGAGGGCATTTTGAAATACAGTCTAATGGTAGTAATTACCGTGAGTTTGATTAAATTTTTAAAAGCTAGATAATGGCAGAAAACACTCCGCTGCGGTATAAACACAGAGCTCATGGACAAGCTGTTCGGAGGATTTCAACTGACTGCACTCTGCAGACCTAAAGCTGAGCAGCCAGCACACACTTACTGTTCAAATCTTCTGTTTCGAAGGTCGCCATCGTTAATCCTGACAATGCAATCATTTTCATGAAAAAGGTTTTCTTGTTCAGCTTTACCACCTTTCTCCAATCGTTTTACTAATAACCCCAGGGTTCTGGAACATTAAGAATGTAAATGATTACACATGTAATATTTCCACAGTGCATGATGTCCTGCCGCTTTTAATGCTAGTATTATATTTACAAAAACTTATAAGGAGGTGCATTAAATCACTAAAAATACATTTTAAAATAACACCAAAACAAAAATCATGACAGTCTAAATGATGTGTAGAAATGGATCCTTTCAATAAAAAGAAGAAATCATTTTCTGGCTTCTCAGTATCATGTTTCTGAAACAAACAATATACTTCTCTCTGTGCTTAAAAATGCTTCAGATAAAGCTAGACTAATGATTCGATGGATATCGCAATGTGGAGCATGGAATGAGTGTGGATTGGTAGACGACTTCGGCAGTTTTCTGTTTTAAGCCAGTTGGTACACTGCTGTGACTGCAACCCATCTTTCCACAAAAGGAAAGGTAACAAGGAAAGGATAGCCTTAGTGTGCTGCAGGTTTGAGAAGGACTATAAGATGGATTTCAGAAATAGAAAAGTTTCTGTGCTCAGCATCTGAAATTCAGTGTCTAATACTCTGAGTTTCAAAATATGTTAGCAAAAAAAAAAAAAAAAAAAAGTTAGTTCTCTCAAAAGTAAGTAATTTGTTACCAGCATTTCCATTCAAGGAAAAGAAAACCAATGACAGATTCAAATACTGTCGGTCACCACTCATCTCGTCAATATTTGCACTTAACAGATTAAAAGAAAAGTTTGAATGAACTTTTAGAAACCCACATGGAGAAAACCAAAAGTAAAAGTTACTAATGTACTTGGTCTCAAACCCTAACTTCTTAACTAACGGGACATTCTATCTACCTGAGGACAAATAGTAAACCCTTTACACAATCACAGTTGAAGGAATACCAGTCTTTACCTAGTTCTGATTGCTATGATTTACTTCATGGTTAGCATAAACACATCATGATCATGTTAAAATACTAATGTGAATCCATTATAGGCATTTCCAAAGCTTGCATTTTCTTCCATAATTTCTAATACTTAAAAAGACAAATAAAACATGCCAGACAGATACTAGAATTTAGAAGACCATATAAATTTAAGTTGAAGACACTGTAATTTCCAATAGTCTGTATGTTTTCCAAAAGAATAACAACTTGCAGTACCCTATATATGTGTATATATGTATACATGTGTTTCAGTAGAAAAAAAAAACCAAATAGATAGCTTCCCTCTTCTAAACTCTTACAGTAATTACTGTATCTGCTTTATGGCCATTTATATCTCATTCTCCTGCTATAGTTACTTAAATACATGCCAATCTCCATGGCAGCACTGTAAGCTGCAGAAGACAGGATTCAGTAAAACATGATCAAGCACTGAGCTCAGTAGCAGTCTTGATAAATGGCAACTACATAAAAGGATGATTGAGTTTAGTGGAGGCAAATAAGTCTCATCTTTCTAATAAACTTATTTCACAATTAATACAAGTGAAATAGTCTTTAGATCTAGAATTTTTTTTTTAACCATATGTTATCAATGTATACCAAAGATACGACTGGACTGTATTGAGTTGAAGGAATGTTTTCATTTGTTAGTCTAATGCATAACCTTGTTTCTGCCATGAATATTTCTAGTCATTGATTAACTTTGATCTAATGTTGGTTATTAAATATAGGAAACAGACAATATGTTTACTAGGGTTGAGTACACCAATTTGGATGAAAAATAATAGGAGGTAGTAAGTAAATTGTCTTGTAATATTAACAATTGAGAATTAGCACCTACTAGAGTAGGAATCTAAAAATATTAGTGACTGATGAAAAGAATATTATGTTAGTAAGTTTTAGTTATTTACTACCATATATAAGAACTAAGTAAATGTAAATATTTTCTTAGCCCAAAGGAAGAGTAAAGGCAAGAGCAACATAACTGTCTCAATCCATATTTAGAAGGATAAGATTCTATAATATGCCACACCGATAATTATTATTTAAGTGTCATCCCCACAATCTATTGCCCTAGCCTTCTCAATTACTTCAGTTTGTTTCTATCTGCAATTGAGCAAAGCATTCTATCAAAGGAATGAAAGAAATTAAGATATATGTAGGAATCTGCTGAATGGGAAAAAAATTAATTGGAGAATTCAAACAACAAATCACAGTTGATAAATTGATACAATTGGGAGAAACACTGGGGCATTTCACCTTCACAAGCAGCCACGTAAAAGGACAGCTTGACAGGAAAGATGTCTCAGTCACCCACAGGTAAGCGTGAAGTAATTATACCTGCGGTAGCACACGTACCTAGAACACTTTTTTAAAGTATGTGCATCCCTGCAGTAAAATTATGCCCTACCAAGAGTCACTTCAATTAAGTAAACAGCTTTTTATCGGTGAAATCATAAGCAATTTCTCAATATGTTTACAACATTTTTGCACTTTAACTAATTTTTATGTCTTTATGTTCTCTGAAATTGCATGCATTGTAAAATACTTCATGGAACATTTTCAGAGACATACATATAGACTATGTATAATAAAGATTAGTTAGCAGTTAATTAGCACTGCTAATTTGTTTACATTTATAAATTTATCTCAGATAGGTCCTTTCAGTATTTATAAATCTGTACTTGAAGTTTACAGCAACAGCAACAGTTTTCAAATGAAATGGTCAATGGATTTATATTCATTGGGATAATAATTTTTCTTTTTTAAAATCTTTTTGTGCTGCAATCATTCAGGAATAATATCAAAGTAAAAAAGCATAACATGTTTCATTTATCGAGTAGCCTGTCTTTCTGGATAAGCCCTCACATATGGCCAAGTGCATCAGTAACTCTAACTCACAGTAAAAACGTTATGAATCATAAATAAATATGCTATTAGATTTGCATGATATATAATGGAAGCTTATTCACCGAGCCTTTAGCATCCAACATTATTATAATAGTCACAAAATCTCAGGCGGTTTTTTCTGGGCACTAGAGACTGGAGAACTGATGAGGGGTGTGGGGGTGGGGAGAACCAGGAAGAGCTTCCCTGAGTGACACTGCAAGTGATCAGGGAATCAAGGAAACAGACTGAATTAAGGCGAAGTTAGCAGCCTGCTGATTTCTAAGCACTTGACCAAACTATTAGAATCATTCTCTCCAAAAGAATGGATTAATTTAAAAGTAAAGTGGTACAATCTGCAAAATTATCTCATTTGCTCCACTAGGTGAAAATGATTACAAAAGGAATGGGAATGAACTATCAAAAAACTTCACAAGAAAATTGAACTGATAACATACCAGCTAGACTGAGAATGAAAAGTACTCTCTGAGGGGAAATCAATGGAAAGTAGTAATAACAGCACTTTCATCTTCCTGAGAAATGTGTGTGTGCAAGCAGATATTTCTATACCTCCGATTTTCCAATTTAAAGGTATCTCAAATATTATAATTAAAAACAAATTCAACCAGCAACTTGAATTTGAACTTCTAGCTCAAATTGTAAAGTAATAAAGCATCTAGAGCCCATGATGTTGTGGTTTTGTAACACATTTATTAGAGAAAATCACTGATGATAATGAAGGTCAGAACATTTGGCTGTATCAGTGTGCCATTATACAAGAGAGCTTTTCATTTCCTCATCAGGGGCAACCATGTTCCATGGAAGAAGAAACCACATTGCTAAAAATAAAAAGGAAGGGGAGAGGGAAAGGAGGAGGTGGGGAGAGATTGGCTTTGAAAAATGGTCCAGGAGCAGAATCCATGAGCTCTTGCCTGGCTGTGCTGGCAGGAATGGGGAAAGAGACTTGCTTGATTTATTAATGGTGCTGGGAATTTATAGAGATATAATTATAGGGTTTAGGGCTATGTGAAACAAAACCCCACCAACTCCTTTATAAGCTAATGGAAACCCTACATGACTCATATTCTTTTCAAGCAAATGCATTTTTTTTTTCCTGGTGAATCTGAAACATCCCCAAACTAGAAAGAAAATGATTTTTTTCTTCTGGATGTTTTATAGAGCAAAAAGTGACAGAGTCTAGATTAGATAGGTGAAACTAATCAGTTAACTTCACTTCTACCACTGTTTCCAAGATTGGAAAAAGCATATTATGTCCACTGTATGCAAATATCACTTCTGCATCATTTGTCATTAAATGTAAACTATACAAATAAATGTGTGTCTCTTTGAAGCCTCTTCTTAAAGTTATGAACAGTGTTTACAAAAAAATAGAAAGAAGAATATAGTCACAGAAAACAAGCCATTGGGATGCTGCATCTTTGTACATGATCTTGGATGCATAATTAGAAATTTAACTGCTTAGATTATATTAAGAATTGCACCACTACATTTTTACAAGGTTCATTAGCCTAATTATACACTTAATTAAAACAAACTCAGTCACACATGCTAACATTTTCAATTCTAAGTATAAATTACAACCAATGATATAACTGAAAATAAGTAACAAATGTTTTATTGACATCTAAATTGGCTGAGTTACTCTGAGTTTTGCTTTGATAATGTTAACTCCCACAACTGCCACCCAGCTGTATGGAAATGATCATAATTCATCTTACTAAAAGCTGACAGTATAAACACCACAAATGGAGTGAAGGCAGAGTATGAATGAGCAGAATGGGACCCCATCAACCAGGAACATCTCACCTCACTGAATCTGCATTAGTGGGGCAGGACAATCACCTACACTTTAACTTTCAGAAACACAGCTATCACCATAGAGGACGCCAATAGAAGAAAGAGTAAAGGAATTCTAAGGAAAAATGAAACCTTAATTTTAATTTTTTTAATCTTTAAGGGATGAGAAAATGTAGACCAAAAAAATTAAATGAAATTAGGGAATTCCTTGAGATTAGAATTGACAGGCACTATACTATTACATTTAAAGAAACATGATTTATCTAAACGTAAATTCGACTTTTCTCTCTAAAACAAATGCATCTATAATTGTCCTTTATTATAACAAACAAGTTTGCAACTGAGAATGCATTTTGAAAACTCTCAGACCAAAGACTATGGATTCTGTAAATAAAAGTAAACGGCATTTTTTCCTAAAGTAATTAAATTAAAATTGAATGTCAAAGTCCAACAGCATATTTATTCTTTTAAACATGACATTCACTTCTAAAACTCTATACTGAACTGAAAGATACAAGCTTATATCTTTTCTTAACAACTGGTTAGTCCCAAGAAGTTCCAATTGGCTCTAAATTGTCATTCACATATGCATGCAACTAACAAATAGGTACTGGGATTCTCAAATTTATGATAGATCAGTACATTCTTATATTTTGATATAAGAGCAAAAATGACCATGCCTCCTTATTGTGTAGACTAATCAGGACCTAGCTGGACAGCAGAATTATTAAGCAACCCAGGAGGGAATCATAAGGCATGTAACAAGAAGATAAGCTAAAAATAAAATATATTTCCATTTGAGCATTCTTATTAGCTTCCATGGCCAAGTACCTTCCTAAAATATACATGCATTTTCTTATTTAAACCAAGTGAAAATCATGTGAGTGTCCATCTCTCAAATGTGGAGATGAACTTAAGTGAAGTTAATTTATCCAGGTCACACTTAGTAAAAGACAGAGCCAGGCTCCACCCAAGGTCTCTGAGGCTTCAAAAATCAGTCCATTCCTAACAATCCCTCCACTGATAACATGAAGACTTAACATGTGGTCAAGTCAATCATCAACTGACTCAGAGGTAATACAAAATTTCTAACTAGAAATTCCAGAAAGAAAATGAATTTTTTCTTCTGGATGTTTTATAGAGCAAAAAGTGACAGAGTCTAGGTGTCAACTTGGCTAGGTTACAGTGCCCAGTTGTTTGGTGAAGCAAACAGTGGCTTGATAATTACTGTGAGGGTATTTTGTGGATTTAAATGATTAGTCAGTTGACTGCATCTATGACTGACTGCATATACAATCAACAAAGGAGATCATCTTTAGCAATGAGAGAAGTTTTATCCAATCAGTTGAAGACCTTGATGGGAAAACTGATGATTTTAGCAGTCAGAAAGAATATCTGTCTCCACTTTGGCCAGCCAGCTTCTCCTGGGGAATTCATCAAAACCTTCATCAGCATTCCCAACTTGTGTCCTGCCCTGTGGAATTCGAGCTTGCCAATCCCCATGGCCCCGTGATTCAATTCCTTTAACTCATCATATTTCCATACACACAGACACACGTACAAACACACACACACCCTTCAATTCTGTTTGTCTGGAGAACCCTGACTAACACAGTGGGCTAAAAGTTATAACTAGTAGTAGGATAATCATGTAAATCTTAGTAGAAGGAGAGCCAACCTCATATTTTTACTCAATACTCTGATTAATGCGTATTATTATTTCTTGAGTCTTTCCAAAGTCCACTTGCAGCCAGAGGAAATTTGTTTTATTTGAGAGGGAAATTATTCAACAGATGCATCTAGGAAGCATTTATATTTATATTTCACAATCATTTTTATAGTCAATCATTTTATATTTCAATAATTTTTATATCTAATCACAAGAATACATATTTTCCTTTAAGGTCACTTTTATTTCAACTCAAAAGCCTTAAATATTATAAAATATTTTCTTAGGTATGCAATTTTTCTCAGCTTTCAATAGTTGAATTTACGGACAGTATTGTAAGTAAGCAAATAAGTCTAGAGGAAAAAGTCATGAAGAGAAACTTTAACATAGACACTGAAGTTTTTTCAAAGGTGTTAACTCTTCATCTGATACTCTGAATATTAAATTGAACTTAAGTGGTCAAAAAAAGTCATTTGTGATAAAATTAATCAGACAAATCAAAAGAGGGTACATCTGTAGAAAAGAAGTTGAGAAGTAATAGAAATGGAAATTCCAGTAAATGGAAAAGAAAGCATAGTGGACTCTTGCCCCCCAAATAATATCAATAGAAAATAGACGCGAGGAAGTTTTAGACATGAAAAGTCCTAGAATGTAAACCCACGTGGCAGGCAGTTTTATTTATTTCTGTAGGGAAGGGTTGGCAAACTATGGCCCATGAGCCAAACGTCGCCCGCCACCTGTTTTGGGAAGTAAAGCTCTGCTGGAACACAGCCACATACACTTGTTTATATATTGTCTATGGGTATTTTTGTGCTACAATGGCAGAGTTGAGTAGTGGCAACAGAGACTCAGTAGTCCACAATGTCTAAAATATTTAATATATGGCTCTTAACAGAAAAAGTTTGCCAACCCCAGATTCAGGGTATCCCCAGCATCAAGAACGGTGTCTAGTACAAACTAGGGTTAAACAATACTTGCTTAATAAAATAAACAAGCACAAACACACAATTACTATTTGCATAAGATGAAGTACTGTGAAAGTTGGAGACTTCTAAGTGCCACACATTTAAGAATAAAAATGGATATATATACATGGTAAAGTCCATAACAAGAAAAGATGCAGAGAAGCAAAGACTGCACTTCATTAAGAATAATATATTTTAGCCATAATTGTTTCCATATGGGAAAAGATTTAGAATATCTACCATAAGTTAGACTGGAGTCCAAGCAGAAGAGTAATAGTAATTTTTAAAATAGCACAGATAAGTTTCTTGAAAACCTTCAACAACTCACACTATTTACTGCTGAAGTCCAAATTCCATCCCCTGGAATCAAAGGCCTTTCCTAAATTGTTTTGGAACAACCTCTCCAGTGCCATCTTACTTTCTAATTCAAATAATTTACTCATTATTTCCCACCAAGCCATGAACAGGTAAGGAGCACCTTCCTTTCACATCTTCTCTTCCTGTTAAGAATGCTTTTCCAAAACAAGGTCTTTAGCTTAAATCCTATATTTTCCTTCAAAGAAGAGAGAAGTTCCATTGCTTCCTGGAAGGTTTGCCACAGTATCCTAACATTGAATAGTCACTAATTCCTCCAAATACCTATGGCACATGTGCATGAATTTTTTTTTACACACAGCATTACTGTTTTATATACATATTTCTCAATTAGATGTTAATTCCCTTAGAATAGAATAAAAAATCTTATTTCAAAGGCTAACCCCCTATTCCAGTATACAACTTTATATCTTGCTTTTCAAATCCTTAATACTACATCATAATCCTATTCCAATGTCATTTAAAAAAGTCATTGAGCACTATAAAAGCCACGATATGCCATTGCTGTTTTATTTTTAGCAGGGTAATAGCATAACTAACATGAATAGTCATGGGTTCACGTGCTCCTTTGCTGAGTAAGCTTTACTGACTGACACCCACGGATTTGGTCCTAGGAATATAAGAAAACAAAAACATGGCTTTTGTGCCAAAGGAAATCACAATTAATTCATGTAACCTTCCTCAAACAAGTAGCATCTGTGATTTTTAAAAAGGAGGTCATGTTTGACATTTAAATGAGGAGAAATGTAATGATATGTGTGAAGTGAAAATTTATTTTAATGTAATGAAGGTGTGTGAACAAGCAGTTCCAGATGGGGATTACTTAACTTCATTTTTAATAAAACACAAGATGACTAAAGAAAAACAGCACGAAGGGGAAGATAATACTGTTTTTTCTATGCATCACAGTAGATGGCATCCAATTGTCTCATTTGTGGGAATAAGGAGTTGTTCATTCGGGCAGCAGTTGGAAGATGAGCCACGTGCTAACTGTCAATGATCAAGGAAAAACATTCTAACCTACTTGGAAAACAGCTTTTTTAAGTGGGTTCAGCAGGCTCCTTATTTAGATCAACTTCATTATACATCAGGCCACAATGATTACCTATTTTAAAAATATCTCTAACAGTCACTGCCCATGTTTAAATGACTATTTTCCTGAATTACATTTGATATCATTGTTTCTTCTCTTTGCAATATATAATTTTGCACTGTTCCTTAGACTCTTTTGACTTTGAACATCTAAATCAGAAAGCATATTCACATATAGTAGTGAATTTTATAAAAATAAGTATTCAATAAGTTATTCAATTGGTTATATCTCCAAAAGCAGGATTTAATAATACCCAACTATGATTGGAACTTTCTAAAGGGAAGCTTTTCTTGGAAATTTTAACTTACATACCATGAATATGTATTCTTGTATTCCCATCAGATGTATGTGAAATTTCTTCACAGGTTCCACATAATTTTTTCCTTTCTGCTATACTGCATAGCTTAATTTGCCCCTGGATCCTCCATGGACTTGATGACCCTTTATAAGCTGTCATCACAATTAAAATCACCTTCCCCAACAAGCCAGCTTCAGCTACCTACTTCAGACAATTCTTCCTGCACACAGCTCACAGAGCATCTATTATATAACTATATCAACCTTTATCACATAAAAGTAATTGTATGATTTCTCAGTCATCACGCCATCTAGACTGTAAATCCTGGGAGAAAGGGCGTGTCCTGTCATCTTTGTTCCCTCGCACCTAACACAGGAATTATCATGCAGCAAATACCTAGGAAGGTTTTCTTACTGAATGAGAAGAATCTCCTTCTAAGCATGTCCCTGATGACTCTTGGGAGATGGGTGTCTCCAGGCTTCTAAAGCTTGGCATCTGTGACACCGAGCAGCCCACATACTTTTTCTTTCCCATAATCAACCTAACGCTGCAGAAATTTTATTAACCTAACCCTGCACAGCCACTACTACTCAGCCCATGAAGACCCTTGAAGCTCCTACACAGATGTGGGATAAAAATAAAATATTTCTGTTCTGTTTCCCAATATGAAAGTCAATGGTGACTAAAAGGGTTAATATAGAATGTGAATTTCTTAAACCTTTTTGCTCCTTGGGTAGGAAAGATGCACAAGATTTTCCTCATTCAGTGCCAAATTAACAAGGAGTAAAAATAACAGCTACAGAACAACTCCTAGTTTTGCAGAAGGATATTTGTTTTCTCGAATAAGTTCTGTGCATCAGAACTAAAAGCATGGTAACCAGCAATTGTGGGGGATTTTCTAAAATGCCTTCTTTTGAATTAATCTTTCTAATATATTTATTTTTCTACCTTGTTCTCCTTTTGCTTTAGGCTCTTCATCTATTTATTTTATCCAAATATCCTTTTCACACTGAGGTAGGAAAGATGTAACAAAGGACAGAAAATAATGTCTGTAATAGAAATACTAGTTCAAAGCTGGTGCCTACACAATTAAATCTCATTTGTGGAGATTCATGTTTCACAAGCAGATAAAGACACATCAAGATTGGGAAGCTATAACCCATGTACCTTCTTATCATTTATTCTACTCAAAGGAATGAAAAAAAAAAACTTTGATATCATTTAAAATTATATTTTTAAAGGAAATAAAGGCAATAGACATTTTGAAAATGACTAACTTCTGTTTAAGTGAAAGTTACTTGAAGAAATTTTAATGCTTCTCCGGAATTTAAAAATTAAAAAAAGAAAAGAGAGAAAAAAGTGAAAGCAGCCACAACTCTGTGAATATAACACCACCCAAAATTCAAGCTGAACTTCACATCTTGCTATGCAGCACAAACATTCAATCCTCACACTCCAGCAGAATTCTAAATAAATCAAAAGTTTCAGCTCCAGGACATTACATAAAACATGTGTTTTACAAAAGAGATGAAATCTGGACTCACCATAGTTACTAACAAACACAAGAAAGGTGGTACAACTGTTCAAATACTTATTTATAAAAATAAAAAAGACAAATTACACACCTGTAATTGATATTATACATGTCTTTTACAATATAATAGATGCTTTTAATACCTTGATGAGAATTTCAACTATGTTCTAAGTACTCAGTCACTGGTCTAAGGCTACTTTCCAGCTTCCCTTGTTCTCTTCCACAGAGAAAGGAAGTTAAAATGAAAAGGTGGAGAACAAGGTGTGGTAGGTTGAATTATGTCCTTTATCTTAATCCATTCCTGTGGGTGTGAACCCACTGTAAATAGGACTTTTGGAAGATGTTAGTTTTAGTTAAGGTGTGGCCAAGAGAATGAGGTTGGGCTTTAATGCTACTACAGGAGTCTTTAAGAAGACAAAGTCACATGGAGAAGCAAGAAGCTAAAAGGACCCAGAACCCAGTAGTGAAAGGAGAAAACATCACCATGAGCATTGCCACATGATAGAAGAGCCAAAGACCCAAGGATCACCGCACACAGCACCAGGGCACCACAGTCTCTGGGGACAAGGCATGGCTTTGCCAATGTCTCCGTACAGAACTTTTCCCAAGTCTCAAAATTGTGAGCTAATAAAGTCCTGTTGTTAAAGCCAACCCACTCTATGATGTTTGTTTTAGCAACTGGGAAACTAGACACAAGGTAGTAATAAAAGAAAAAAATTCAAAGTTAGGAAACCACATATTTCATAAATATGTTTACCAGGGAATCATTAGATAGGAGTAAATAAGAGAAAAGGAGATTAAAACTTCAACAAATGAAATGGGGGGGCAGGGAGTTGAGGCCCTAGAGAAGAATGCCTTTACACTGAGCTTGTTGTCAATCACCATGGCTCACTAACCATTAGTTGTGAATCAATACACAGTACTTGAATATATTAAAACAAAAAATACAATAGTTCTTTCACGGAAAAAAAGCACTAGAAACAAGGAAATTCATGTTTCATTGGAATTCTGTAGGGACATATGTTTTGTAAAGTAATGAAGTCAGCAGCATTATTAAACTGCAAAAATTAATGTTAGAGTGTGTAGAGATTGCAGGGAATGGGCACAAATCACATGGCAGGGGATAAACCAATAGCTTGCCTAACTGGAAACATAAACAATCTTATAAAAGCGAAGAACTAAATAAACATAAAGATGAAGTTAAAAAGAATCATTACATAAGTTAACCAAACAATTTTTATTCAATAAATTTTTCCAAAGATTGCTTCAAGCACCCCTTAAGTTTTCAAACGCAGCTGGAGTTCTGACTTTAAAGTCTCCCATCACTTTACAGCAAAGTAAAATGTTTGCACGGATGTGAGGAACAATGAACGTATTAGGATAATCAGAATGCATGGTTACTCACTGTTCCTGCAAACCTCTCCTCATCAGCCTAAGTGCTTTCCATGATTATGATGCACACATGTGAATGAAGCAGCAGTTGCCCCCAAATGAAAATGCTTTCTATTAAGCACATGCTAAACCAACACCACTCTATATGTGAGCATAAATGAAGATAAAACACTCCATGGTATGATTCAATTAAAAACCTCCAAGATACGTTACCTGCCGCCTCGAGCACTGAAAGGCACTACATGGATTCCCAGAGGCCCTCCATCGTTGGGGACTTGTACGAGCTTTACCATATCACTGTGAGACAATGATGAATGAAGGAGCATGAACATGTACTGTAAACAAACCAAAACCAAAACCAAACCAAACAAAAAACCACAACAACACAGACACACAATAAACAACTAACGAGAACAAAACGAAAATCCCACCAAGCACACACGCATGTACATACATATTCTGGAGTATAAGCGTGGTGATGAAGGCAGCAAACACTACATACCTGAACACTAGTCTGATGGCATGGAGGGAGAGCAATCATCACAAATAACTACATTGAAAAGGACATAAAACCATTTCTCTTGGACCTTACTCTTCCGTGTAAAAGAAGTACTTATTTTGCAAGTCAAATCTATAGACTTCCACTGAAAATTTTCCATTCCCAAAATCTTACAAGGACTCTCAAGATTAACTGAATCAGGATGTTGTGGCTACAGAGCACTTTATTTTCTTTCTCAGGTGCTCTTATGTATGTCACATTATTTGATCCTTCCAATAATCCAGAAAGGTCAAAGTTTCCACCCCTATAGGTGACAGTCCAGAGTTGACGTCTCTACTGTCCACTACATGAAAGCTACACTACTGTAAGAGCATCAAGTGCTGGTTATGAAACTCCTCTCTCAAAACCAAAGGAAATCTACTGAAAATCAAACAATTTTCATAAAAATGTTTATAATTGAACTTCCAAGTCATAGCTACTTCTATTACATAACTAAGGTATTTTGTGCAAGGGACACAATATTGTCCCTTAACACTGTCAAGTCGCTTTCATTAATCTTTACTGTTAAAATAATAAACTTGAGTTCAGTGAAAGTTGGTGTAATCTGAAAAATGCAAATCATCCAAACCATTTGAATGGGATTTTGCTTTCTTTGTAGATTGACAAGCAGTATCTACCTAACAAGAAATACTTCAGAGTATTTCAATTAAATATCTAGTTGGAGGAACACGGATAAGTATAAATGATAACCAATGGATTTAACCAAGATCACAACAAAATTTCTACTTATATAATAGTTTTTATTTTTATAATGGAAAATTTCTTCGATTGTATTTCTTTTAAAAAGAGAAAACTTGGTTATCCCATGTACTGTGGATGTCCTGCTTATATAATACAGAAGCTAAATATAAATAAAGATAAGTATATGAAATAAAATTGAAAATACATATGTAGATTTAATCATATAAACTAATTAGGACAAAATAAAAATTTTTGCCATCCTGGCAAAATACTTAATAATGCAACGCTACTTAAATGTGTGCTTCATTTTTTATTTTTTCATAGAATTTCTTCATACCACTTGAAAAGCTATTTAATTATTGGTCTGTCAACTAAGAATAGTCTAAGAACTTCAATAAATTTATTTTATTCCACATTGTTTCTAAAAGGAACTTTGAGGTGGCTAGTATTTCTTAAATGTAAATACTCAGAGAGTGATTGTTGCTGTATATCCAAATATAATCTGATTCTAAGACGTGTAATCTCACTGAGAAAGTTCTTAGAGCACTCTCTTGGAAGAAGAACTTCACACAAAGTCAAAGAAAAAAAAAAGAGCCCTATACTTCTAAAATAGCAAGGGAAGAAGTCCCAAGAACATCTTCCATTTAAACACGCCAGTATTTAAGATAATTGGAGTGTTATGATAAAATAGGAATTTTTTTCCTTGCCCTTATATCCTTAAGAGTTCAAGGTCCCTAACCTATACCTCTAATTTTTCATAAACTACCTTGAGAGGTTCTATTTCTTCAAATAAATAAATAAACTATACACTAAAATATGACTACAGCATACATGGTCCAACTAGTTTTTCGAGTGAAGCATGTCTAAAATTTATTTTTAATTTAGTAAAGTTGAGGAACAAACAAATGACCAAAATATTGACAACACACAAAGCAATCTGAAAACAGTTACAGTGTTCACAGTGCTATTACCATGACAAACATTTTAAACCAAATACTATTTTATATTATAATCTAATAGTATTTGTTAGAAGCCTGTAACACAGGACAGGTGCATGTAAATTCCCATGCTATACTTCTTATATTACATAATTAGCTCAATAGATGAAAGATGCTCTTTGGAAAAACAAACTAATGCAAGGCATGTCTTTAACTAAACACAAACATTCCACATGCCATATGCTTCTGGGATACTTGCTGCTATCAATGATGCTACATGTATTTCACAAAATTAGTTAAAGCCATCAGGAACTTACTCCAGAGAAAAGTTGGGTATATTCTCCAACCCAGTGTCAGCATGTCCAACTGGTTCAACACGGCTGTTGTCTTCTTCTGCGCCATCCTCATCCTAGGGAGAGCACACCACAAAGAAAAGTACATTCTGTGTTAAGTTTATTTCTGTCATGTGAAAGGAAACTGGATAAAACTGGAGTCTAACAAACACTACGATAATGTTGACGAGGTCTTTCCCCCTGGAGAGGACAACCTTTGATAACAAGAAGATGGGTATGCATGTGTGAAAAGCTGTATTTTCAAGCAACAGTCTTCTGAGTTAGTAAATCCCAGGAGGAGAACAAGAAACCATTGGGATAAGGAAAGATAACATTAGAACTTCAATTTACTTTAATTTTCTTACCTCATCATTCTTTTTTGTTGTATGTTTGAGAAAGTAATTCTATATTTCCATAAGGTTATAAAACATGAATAAGAATACATAAAATTGGGGGTACATGTACAAATAAATTACTGACATCACTTTGCATCAAAACAGTTGAGGCCATTATAAATCTTAATTACCACCAACATCTTCAAAGTCATATTTGTAAGTGCTTCGGTTCCTACTAACATGGCTTGTCAAAATGAGCATGTAATGGATACCGTTCTAAAAATCCTTCCTCCTAGGAAGGTTCAATAAAGTTACCCTAAGCCAACTGTCTGATTATTTAGAGGTATCCGTAAAAGCACTACGATCTCAGCCATAAGGAACCAATTCTGTTTACTTCTCTTAATGAAGCACCAAGCATAGGAAAAGTCACAAGCAGCTGCATTAGTAACCTCCACTCTTGTATTCCTCCTTTACTAAGCCAATATTCTGTAGACTAAATATTATGTAGACTAAATGTGGTGATTAATAAAAAATGAAATGTCATCCAAAGATATGACTTTATTATTTTTGCCACTGTCTTTTCATTAAGGAGTTCATTAATACTTAGTTTGTCTTTTCAAGATCACCTGAATAACAATAACAACATGAATGACTGATATCAATGATCTTATTAACCAAATTAAAATATTTTTAAAAGAAAGCAGGAGGCCCATGTGTTCTTCACCTTGGAGCTAAAATGTCTGGCACCTGGTAGCTAGTCTGTAAATATTCTGCTAATTAAAGCAAAATCATTCCAAGGAATCTCTGGGGTAATAAGTTTTCAAATACAACCATGCAAAATTTATTTAACGTATTTCTTGGAAGTTTATGCATGTAATTTGTGCATACATATAATTTGTCAGCTTTATCATTTTTACTATATAAATGTGATAAAGTGATCTTATATGTAAGCTCATTAAACCACCTATAGTAGAAAAGAGAATACACTGCTGAAGAAAAATTTTCTATTTTTAAATATGTTGGTGAGAAAGTCCTGGTAGAAATTTATATGCCATCAACAGAGACATCAATCAATAAAATGATAAGCAAGGGTTATAGTTTCAAGACACAGTGTCAGATATATATTAAATCATTGAAGAAATACTAAGTCAAAGCAGGACAGTTGGTAATGCCCGGCTGATGTTTCCTCTGAGAATATACCAAAAATAAGAAGCTGAAAGCAAGGTAAGAAACTGTGACTTGTAGATATGCTGTGTGCCCTGGATGACAGTGCACTGCATGAAGCCAGGCTACCTGAAGACTGATGATCCTGTATTTTGAGAGGCTCTAATTTGCACTTCTCAGTCATCTATCTCTTTTAAGCATCACACATAACACATTTCAAGGGTTAACCAGCATCTTGAACCTGCCTAAGAACTGCATCTTGAATATAAACAAGAACTCCCCAAATGAAGCTTTTCCATTGAGGAGGGGGGTAAGGAGAGCTAACATGATGTTTATAAACCAGATGTAAAACATAAAAATAATCTTACAAGTGAAAGACACTTTGTTTCAGGCTTCATTACTAATGCAAGCACCACTGAAATGCCACCAAGATGTATAACCAGTTGAAACACCTTTGCTGCACTATGGAACAGCCACGTAAATGAAATGCCCCAAACCACAGTGATAAAACAGTAACTGATAATTTACACATTCATTGTTCCTATGGTGGCCATTATCAGCCCCCAAGAGCACGTAGAATATTATTTCATGTCGCTGCATATGGTGTTCAGTTTGCACTGCCATGTTCCCTACCCTGAGGCTGAACTGCAGTTGCTGTGGGAACCACCACTCAGAATTCCCCAACTTTGGGATGTGTAAATATCAGCTCCTTTACTGCTTCATTCTCTCATCTGGTCCTTTCTTTTTAAGCTGTTCAATCGAACATAGCTGCATTTAGCAAGAGTTAAACACTAAATTCCTTATAACCATAGTAAACAACGCTCAGATATTATATCTTTCAAATCAGTATTTGAGGACTTCACTACTGAACTAGACAATGTTAAAAATTTTTTGGGTGAGTTAATACACTTTTTTTTTTTCTTTCCCTTCTCTCCATTTTATTGCATAGTGTAGTAGTTAAGAGCTCAGGCTGGAATGTTAAACAGACCTGAGTTTGAATACCAACTCAACCTTCTGCTAATTTTACAGCCTAAGGCAAGATATAAAACACTTGCAAGTTTCTAACTCTTTTATCTAACCGGGAAAATAAAAACATCTTCCTCATAGGAATGTTATGAAGAATAAGTAAAATAATCCATGTCACATGCATGCTACCTAACACACAATAACCACCCAATAAGTGTCAGCTGTTATTACTGAAATCAGAATACAATAATCAGAATACCTAAAACACAACTCAATAAATGTTTTAGGGTAATGACACACAAACTTGGAGCATTTAAATAAAAATATAATCATCCATTCACACTTTGTGTCTATCAACACAAATGTAAAACATTATCTACTCAAATATAAAATGTGTTATCTTCATTTTAGAAACTTGCATAACACTAAAACGTATTGTGCTTTGCTGTCTACAAAGTACTATCTTTGTAAAATGTTTCTGGGATGAGAAAACAAATTAAGAGAAACGTAAACAACTGAATGCTATATGCATTTAAGTGAATGACACAGAGGAGGAAAGAACTATGGGTTAGTGGTTAAAGAAATTTTCAAGAGAAAGTAGATGTCAAGCACAGTGAAGAGTCTAGGATTTCACCCTACATAAGGGAGCTCATGGCACGTTACCATGAAAACTCATAAGGTAATGTGCCATGGTTTCACGGATGCTTGCAGAAGATACAAGACTCCTGGGTCAGAGGCAAAGGACTGAGTGATAGCAGTAGCCAATGGAGCATCTTTGTGGCACTGGTTCCTCCAGTCAAAATTCTCACAAGAGAATGTGAACAGGGCTAGGGGATGCCAGCAGACACAGAGGAATCTTGAGCTTGGAGAACCCAAATCTTTTATTCAACATGCCTCTCAGCACCCTGGAAGGAGATATGATTCTACCTTCCAAGGCTAGTTGCTGCACACGTCTTTGAAAAGATAGTCCCAAATGAAGGCAGTCAGTGCTTCTACTCTCAAGATGTACAGAAATGTGAGAGAACCATGGAAAACTGTCTCCCAACAATAGAGTTTAATCTAAACATTGGGAGATGGTAGCAGTTGGATGAGTACTAGCTGACAACTGAAACAAGGAAGATCATTAGCAAATGCTCTGTAACAATGCTTTCTTAACAGTAACATTAAATTCTACCAAATAATGTTATGTTCTATATTGAGGAAAAATGGATTTTCAGTATAATTCAACCAAACAAAAAATCAATTGTGAAAGTGGGAAAAAGAAAAAGAAAATTTTCAGACATGCAAGGTCTTCACTTCCCAAGGAAACTTTCTCATAAGGCTACTTTTGGATGTGCTCCAGCAAACGAGGAAGTTAAGCTCAAAAACGAGGAAGGCATAGGGTATGGGAAACTCAGTCAAATACTAGATGGCACTGAAGGAAAGCCCCAGAATATGGGTGAAAGGACAGCCAGCTCAGATGGGAGAAGGGGATGGAAAGCTGTAGAAAGTCTGTCTCCATGAGAAAAATGAAGTCAATCATGGTTGTGATCTTGAACATTTGGGAAGTAACAGACATTTTGACAGACCTGATAGAGCATGTAAGGAAAAACTAAAAATACATACAGAAAGAACAAGCAGATTTTTAAAAATCAAAGTAATTAACTCCAAGAAAAACAAAAGAAAATGTGTAAAAGAGGGAGAGCTAAGCATGGTACACACTTAGTTATGCAGTGAGCAATTCTTATACAGCCAATTAAGCACTGGCTACTTAACTTAGACTTTTGATGTAACAGTACTGAAAGGTTGGGGAAAGGGGAAATGGAAGTAGTATAAAAGGAAAAATATTTATCTTCCATAATGGCAAGTTAGATGTCAGTAACTGGTAATCAGGAAAGAGAAACATAAATATATGCCTTAGAAACAT
The DNA here is from genome assembly GCF_015220235.1 of Choloepus didactylus. Taxonomy (NCBI): domain Eukaryota; kingdom Metazoa; phylum Chordata; class Mammalia; order Pilosa; family Megalonychidae; genus Choloepus; species Choloepus didactylus. The sequence goes on from NC_051311.1 coordinate 17,908,064, forward strand.
GGAAATAAACACCATAACAAATATTTGCCCAAGTTCAAACTGGTTGCCTCAGGTGAGAGAGACTGGGGGACTGGAGCAGAGACTAGTTTTCATTATCAGCCTTTCTAGTGTTTTTATTTTTGTTCTGAGTATATATTTGAAGCACTCACGAGGTGGGTGGAGGAGCTTTTGTAGGACTAACTAAAGATTCAGACTCACACAAGTCCAAAAGATTCTCCGGGAAGAATACAGGCAGAAAACCCTGCAGGGCAGCACCCTATAGGCCTCACAGCACCCCCACATCGTCATCCAGAAGCTATTCTCTTGGGTCCCCCAAATGGCAGCTCAGGTACAAGGAAAGAGACTCACAGCCAGCGGTTCAAAGAACTGCCCTGGCTTAAAAGCCCCATGCCCCAGAGAAGCCAGGAACTCCTGGAAAAACCTCACAGACATAGCTACTTGTCAGATATTTATAATCTTCTGAGTCTAGATGCAACCTACCAACCAGAGGCCACTTTTACCATACAAAGATACTTGACAAGTCACCTTTATCAAGTTTCCAGAGAAAGGGAGCCAAAAATTAACCAAAGTTGAAATTCTCAGGCAGAAGGGAGAAAGTATTTTCTTAACCCTTTAACCCATATTATATCAATTTAAGCAAAATTTTTTAAAAAGATGGAGGGGTCAAAAGAAGGAAAAGAATGAGAGAAACTGAATATTTTATAAGCCTGGGTGGGAAGGATGAGTATTAGATAAAGTAGAAATATGCCTAGAAGGCAAGTGGTGGTATAAGTGCTAGATGAAGCTCTTTGTTCTTTGCTTCTGGTACAAATTAATAATCTGACCCTCTTGCAAAATATTAATAATATGAAGGCTCACTAGCTATTAGAGAGATGCAAATTAAGACCACAATGAGATACCATCTCACACCAATTAGAATGGCTGCCATTAAACAAACAGGAAACTACAAATGCTGGAGGGAATGTGGAGAAATTGGAATTCTTATTCATTGTTGGTGGGACTGTATAATGGTTCAGTCACTCTGGAAGTCAGTCTGGCACTTCCTTAGAAAACTAGATATAGAGTTACCGTTCGATCCAGCGATTGCAGTTCTCGGTATATACCCAGAAGATCGGAAAGCAGTGACACGAACAGATACCTGCACGCCAATGTTCAAAGCAGCATTATTCACAATTGCCAAGAGATGGAAACAACCCAAATGTCCTTCAACAGATGAGTGGATAAATAAAATGTGGTATATACACACGATGGAATACTACACAGCAGTAAGAAGGAACGATCGCATGAAACATATGACAACATGGATGAACCTTGAAGACATAATGCTGAGCGAAATAAGCCAGGCACAAAAAAGAGAAATATTATATGCTACCACTAATGTGAGCTTTGAAAATGTAAAACAAATGGTTTATAATGTAGAATGTAGGGGAACTAGCAATAGAGAGCGATTAAGGAAGGGGGAACAATAATCCAAGAAGAACAGATAAGCTATCATGGGTAAATTTAACGTTCTGGGAATGCCCAGGAATGACTATGGTCTGCTAATTTCTGATGGGTATAGTAGGAACAAGTTCACAGAAATGTTGCTATATTAGGTAACTTTCTTGGGATAGAGTAGGAACATGTTGGAAGTAAAGTAGTTATCTTAGGTTAATTGTCTTTTTCTTACTCCCTTCTTATGGTCTCTTTGAAATATTCTTTTATTGTATTTTTTTAATTATTATTTTTATTTTTTTTTTATTTTTTTATTTTTCATACAGTTGATTTAAAAAAAAAAAAAAAAAGTTTAAAAAAACAAGGAAAAAAATATGTAGAGCACCCTTGAGGAGCCTGTGGAGAATGCAGGGGTATTGGCCTACCCCACCTCAATGGTTGCTAACATGACCACAGACATAGGGGACTGGTGGTTTGATGGGTTGAGCCGTCTACCACAGGATTTACCCTTGGGAAGACTGTTGCTGCAAAGGAGAGGCTAGGCCTCCCTATAATTGTGCCTAAGAGCCTCCTCCCGAATGCCTCTTTGTTGCTCAGATGTGGCCCTCTCTCTCTACCTAAGCCAACTTGAAAGGTGAAATCACTGCCCTCCCCACTACGTGGGATCTGACACCCAGGGGAGTGAATCTCCCTGGCAACGTGGAATATGACTCCCAGGGAGGAATGCAGACCCGGCATCGTGGGATGGAGAACATCTTCTTGACCAAAAGGGGGATGTGAAAGGAAATGAAATAAGCTTCAGTGGCAGAGAGATTCCAAAAGGAGCCGAGAGGTCACTCTGGTGGGCACTCTTATGCACAATTTAGACAACCCTTTTTAGGTTCTAAAGAATTGGGGTAGCTGGTGGTAGATACCTGAAACTATCAAACTACAACCCAGAACCCATGAATCTCGAAGACAATTGTATAAAAATGTAGCTTATGAGGGGTGACAATGGGATTGGGAAAGCCATAAGGACCACACTCCCCTTTGTCTAGTTTATGGATGGATGAGTAGAAAAATAGGGGAAGGAAACAAACAAACAAACAGACAAAGGCACCCAGTGTCCTTTTTTACTTTAATTGCTCTTTTTCACTCTAATTATTATTCTTGTTATTTTTGTGTGTGTGCTAATGAAGGTGTCAGGGATTGATTTAGGTGATGAATGTACAACTATGTAATGGTACTGTGAACAATCGAATGTACGATTTGTTTTGTATGACTGCATGGTATGTGAATATATCTCAATAAAATGAAGATTTAAAAAAAAATATGAACGCTAACTCTCAAAAATGGAAGCCCATTACCATGGCAACAGATGATACATACATTGTGAAGCCAGGAGCTCTCAAATAAACCAGAAAACTAAATTTGTCTAAACTCCTATCATTCTAATTCCTGAAAACATGTTTCTATTTTTCTTTTATTTGAGTATTAAATACCTTACTGTACATTTATGGATTAAAAAAAGATATCTAAAAGTCTAAGTGGAGGGCACTAGAAAGAAATACAGAAATTTGTAATTAGAACACTTAATACTTGAATCCTGCCTCCTTCCCTCACCATGTCTATTTTGCACGTGAAACAAGAGTACAAATTTTGTACCTGGTTTTTCTAAATAACAAGAAAAACAAAATCAGACTTTCTACATTACAGGAACATAATAAAGCTTAATGTGGACACCAACCACCTTCATAGCTACATTAAAACTCTCAACTCCAAGGATCAAAATATTTTGAATAGGTAGTACTTGAAAAAAAAAACCTTAGAATTTTAAGATATTTATCATCATTAAAAAGTTTTGTAAAAACTAAAGTTATAGTTTCTTAATTTCTCACATACCTATCTTTAATTTTTATGCTTAGTAAGGAAAACAACATTATTCTTGTACTCTCTTAAACAAATTTACAATATTTTTCTTCAAGTGTTTTGATTATTATTAACAGAATCAAATATTTTAATTGGTTCCATATATTGCTGAAAAACTGCTCAACTAGGTGGTGATTTTCATACTTTTTAGGGTGTCGCCAAGATTTTCCTAACTTAATGAGAGACATGCTAACTATTAATGAGCTATAGCATCCTAGGTAAAATATTTATTTGGATGCTGACAGCATGAATTAAACCACCTTTTACTTGGGCTTACAACTGGTGGAAAACAATTCCCAGGGGCTGTGTTTCCAAGTCCCCTATGTATCACAAATAGAATTCCAGAAAGCTTTTTGTGTTAATGTTGCAACTACTTGGTTAATTGCCAAATCGCCAGGGAAAAGTAATTTCCCATCATATGTGGAAGACAACAGTGAACACCTGGGGGCAGGAACTACCACAACTGGAAATGACAAATCTATAGCAACCTCCAAACACACACACAAAATCAGAAATGCTTAACGTAATTTTACTTCAAGATCATTATATTCCACTAAAGTAAAAACATTCAAGCCAAACAAAAGCAAATTCAAATACCTTTAAGGACAGACAATGATAAATAATAAACAAAACCTTAGAAAATAAAACAATCCTCTTATGAAGTGAGGGAAATTAATAATTGTTATACATTTAGATACAGTCCAGTTCCATTAAAATATGAACTGTACTTCACAGAACTCAGACCTTCATATCATATTATTTTGGATTATACAAAGGATTATTCAGTATGATGTTGATTATCGTATGTGAGCTGCATCACTTCAACCAGATAACTAACATGCTGCTCATCTCAAGCTAACACTGACCAAATGCGATGGCTCAGTAGTATTTAACACAACCCAAAAATTTCCATTTCTCAGGGAAGGGAAAGAGATCCTATCTTGAAAAACACAACACAAGAAGAAAATTCAGAGCCAAAAACCAGAATACAGGATAACCAGAGTCCAGAGTGGGGGTAGGGAATCGGGAGTTACTGCTTAATCGATAACAGAGTTTCTGGTTGGGGCAATAGAAAAGTTTTGGCAATGGATGCTGGTGATGGTAGCACAACATTGTGAATGTAATTAACACCACTGGATTATATTTGAATGTGGTTAAAAGAGGTAGTTTTAGGTTGTATATAAGTTACTAGATTAAAAATAAAAAACCATAGAACTGTACAACACAGTGAATCCTAAAGTAAACTATGAACTATAGTAATAGTACAATTATAATATCCTTTCATGGACTGTAACAAAAGGTATTGCACTAATACAAAGTGTTAATAATAAGGAAACTGTGTGTATGTGTTGGGGGGAGATATATGGGAACTGTATTTTCTGCATGATTTTTCTGTAAACCTAAAACTTCTCTAATAAAAAAAAATACACAACATGACTCCACACAACCCAAGGCAAGTAAAAGTTTTTAAAAGAAGAACAGATGGTATTGATTTATGAAAGCTATCTAACTACAGAGAACAACAAAAAATATGTATCTTGGCACCTGTTACATGCAGAGTGGAATCTAAAAATTAAGTATCAAAATGTAAACCTGCTTCTCATATAATCTTATAAATTCAGGATATGGAGAATCATATTGGAAGATATCTAGTCTGATATCCAATCATATACTTGAGTATCCTTCTTACATTCTTCTTCCATTTTTCCTGTGCCCCAGAAAAACACAGTGAAGACTTCATATTAGGCTTACTAAATTATCACCAAACTCAATAACGAACCCCAGCATCCCTCTTACATTATCTGCCCCACTCCTATCCATATTTATCCCAGATTACCACTCAAGTGGCTGCCATCTCTCCAATGACATCGGGGTCCCTTGTTTTGCGTGAAATGCTTCTGTACTGTTCACTATTCCACCACAGTGCTAATGACGGCCAAATGGCCACCCATTCAGTACCATAATTTTAATCAGACTAATCAATGTGGTTTCAGATGTGTCTTGTTTACCAGAATGACAGCCACAAGCCTCCTTTCTTTTCTTTTAAGATTTTCTAGGAAAAAAAAATACTCTGATATATGGGTTTATTGCAATGTATAGTAATCTAACCAATCTTGCCTTTTGTGCCAGTTTGAATGTATTGTGCCCCCCAAACGCCATTATCTTTGATGTAATCTTGTGTGGGCAGATGTTTTCAGTTTTGATTAGATTTCTTTGAGTGTTTCTTTGGAGATGTGCCCCACCCACCTGTGGGTGGTGACTCTGATTGGATATTTCCATGGAGGTGTGGCCCCACCCATTTAGGGTGGGCCTTGAGCACTGGAGCCATATAAATGAGCTGACAAGCAGAAGGAACTCAGTGCAGCTGTGAGCGACGTTTTGAAGAAGAGCTACAGTCAAGAGGGACACTTTGAAGAAAGCACAGGAGCTGCAGATGACAAACAGTTTGAAGACAGCCGTTGAAAGCAGACTCTTGCTCCAGAGAAGCTGAGAGAGGACAAATACCCCAAGTGCAACTAAGAGTGACATTTTTGAGGAACTGCAGCCTAGAGAGGAACGTCCTGGGAGAAAGACATTTTGAAACCAGAACTTTGGTGCAGACACCAGCCACATGCCTTCCCAGCTAACGGAGGATTTCCGGACACCACTGGCCATCCTCTAGTGAAGGCACCTGATTGCTGATGTGTTACCTTGGACACTTTATGGACTGAAGACTGTAACTGTGTAACCAAATAAACCCCCTTTTAAAAAAAGCCAATCCATCTCTGGTGTTTTGCATTCCAGCAGCATTAGCAAACTAGAACACGTTTCAACCAATAACATTCTAATCCTCATCAAGGTGACATTTAACAATCCTGAAAAATAACTGAAACTGTGGAACTGTAACCCTAACATTCTTTGAAATTTGTTTTCTAACTACCTGTTAAGTCATACTTTGAAAGTTATCACTGTTCTGCATTTACATTAAATTTCACAATAAAAAATGTATCTAAAAAATAAAAATTCTTGAGTGACATACATAATACATGGGAAAGTAGGCAATGCTTATCTTCCTCAGTGGTAAATTAAACAACAGTATATAACTGAGAGGGAGAAGATGGCGGATTAGGAGAGACAGGGCAAAAAAAGTCTCCGTAAAAGCACTAGAAAAAAGACAAAGTGTTCCAGAATACCAGTTTCAGCATTGTACCAGCTGGACGAGGTCTGCTATATCCACAGGGACTGTGCTCTTGGTGAAACCGAGAGTCTGCACTCAAAAACGAGTGAGTGAGGCTGCTGGGGAACCAGCAGCCATGCCACGGTAGGGAGAAACCAGGGGTCTACGTTTGGAGATGGATTAAAGACCCCAAAAGCGGCTGCAGATCCAGCAGCGAAAGCTGCAGGAGTCGAGCACGGTGGAGAGAGCCTTCCATGTCCCAGGCATCCACCTCACTACCTGGCGTGGAAGATAGCCTTTCACACACCCGACACTAATTGTCCTGGAGCTAGGAAGGCAGAGGTCCATGAAAGGGGGAAATTACCATGCCCTGTACAGCCGTCTTCTCAGGGGGCTGGGAATGCCCCTGCGCTGCGCCTCGGCCAAGAGATTCCCTTAGGGACTGCACTCACCCATGATGTTGTGCAGTCTTCCCTCCACAGAGGACCTTGGAGGGCATGGCTTGGAGGTGGGACCCCCATGGAAGTCCCAGGGGCTCTAACCAATACCAGGGTCTTGTGGGTCTGCGGCAGAGACAGACTGTGGGGAGACTGAGCCAAAGGTTTGGACTCCCGCAACAGCTTTAAGACTCCAGGACTGGCTGAGAGATTTGAGTCTTAAAGCCACTTTCCCTCCCTAACTGCACAGGGCACACCCCCCACCTTCAGGGCTGGCTGCACCATCTACCCACGGAAATTTGGAGCACTGACTGGACCTCCACAAGAGATGGAAACAACCCAAATGTCCTTCAACAGATGAGCGGATAAATAAAATGTGGTATATACACATGATGGAATACTACGTGGCAGTAAGAAGGAACGATGTCGTGAAGCATATGACAACAAGGATGAAACATGAAGCCATAATGCAGAAATAAATGACATAGAAAACAAAACAAAAAAAATAGAATAAATAACACCAAAATTTGGTTCTTTGAGAAGATCAACAAGATTGACAAGCCCCTAGCTAGACGGACAAAATCAAAAAGAGAGAAAACCTAATAAACAAAACAATGAATGAGAGGCCAACAAACTAGATAAAGTAGAGGAAATGGACAATTTCCTGGAAACATATGAACAACCTAGACTGACCAGAGAAGACCTCAACAAACCAATCACAAGCAAAAAGGTCCAATCAGCCATCAAAAAGCTTCCCACAAATAAATGCCCAGGGCCAGATGGCTTCACAGGGAATTCTACCAAACTTTCCAAAAAGAACTGACACCAATTTTACTTAAACTGTTTAAAAACACTGAAGAAAATGGAACACTACCAAACCCATTTTATGAAGCTAACCTCACTCTAATACCAAAACCAGATAAGATGCTAGAAATTCTAGCCAGAGCAATCTGGCAAGACAAAGAAATAAAAGGCATCCATATTGGAAAGAAGAAGTAAAACTGTCATTATTTGCAGATGATATGATCTTATATCTGGAAAACCCTGAGAAATTGACGACACAGGTACTTGAGCTAATAAACAAGTTTAGCAAAGTAGTGGGATACAAGATTAATGCACATAAGTTAATAATGTTCCTATACACTAGAAATGACCAAACTGAAGAGAAAGAACTAATTTTACTAAACATCTCTAACATACCACAAACTATACATACATTCTCTCATTTAATCCTTATGAGGATATTTATTAGTCCTAGAAAAGATTTCATGTATCTCTCCAGTGGCAGAACTGGGATTCTGAAAATTGTGTCAAGGCCTGTAGCTCTTCAATTTCACTGTGTTTTATTCACCCATCCTACAGATGGAAGAGAAACCCAGAACAATTAAGTAATGATTGTGATCCAAGCCAAGTAGTTAGATTTGGGGCAAGGATCTGTGAGAAAAGAAAATATAATAAAATTTATCTTGTTAAAAAATGAAGTTCTGAACATATAATAAATGCACTTTCCATATACAGTGAGAATTGCTATTAAATTCGCAAAATTCTTCATTTTGAAAATATTCATTTTAGGATGAATGTAAAATAATGAACATCAACAAGATCTCAAGGGTTATACATGTAAATGTTGCTGATGGTTTTATCTGGGTGGCAGGGTTATAAGTGCTTTTTTCTATCTCCATAGCTCTATGTATTTTTACAATGAGCATAAACTTATTTAGAAATAAAGTGAGGCCACTTTTATTGTTTTTTAAAAAAAAGCATACAATACTTTTATAAATTACTTTTTATTACATACAATACCACTATATTATAATTTCTCTGACAAGTCATTTAGCTACAAATCAAGGGCCTAGAAAGACACTAGCACATTTTTTCCATCTAGTGTTCTGAATGGCAGATAAAGGTTAAGATGAGAAAAAGACAGACTGTTAAGATGCCACATCAAATAAATTAGATAACTGGAATAAATTTCAATTAAACAAAATCAAAGAAAGAATAAAGATTGAAAAACCACAAAAAGGCAAGTTTATCACAAAAACCTAAAGGGCTTCTAAAAGGGACCAGGATATAATTTTTTCCCTGTTTTCCCCAATACAAAGACAAATTTCGCATTATTAATTTCGAAGGGTCCTGTAAAGAAAACAGTAAGAAAAAATTTCAGAGTCCCAAAAGTCCTACACCTCATTATTTAAAACTGGTAATAAACATGTAAAGAGGAACACAAAATCCAGTCACATCGACATGTATTATATTTGCACTAGTTTATTACTTTCCAATGCAGTATTATGATTTCAAAAATGAGATGTAATCATTAGCTTCCTTGAAACCAGTAAATGGCTTGAATGAAGTAAGTGGCTTTCAAACAAAATTTTGCTTTCAATCAATTTTCTACTTGAAAGCTAGCCAGATTTCCTGAGGATTAAGGGATTGTATTATCGCTGAGAAAATTAAAAACTATTATATATTTTATATATATATATATATATATATATATATATATATATATATGTATGTATGTATGTAGACAGCAGTGATGATTGAATATTCAACTTTAAATTACGGCTTCAAGAGTTTATCATAACAATTTATTAGAAATTAGCATTAATTAAAGTACTTAGCTATGTATTGTTGCATTTATCTTTCATAATTCCTGGAATCTGATACAAATGCCAAACAAATACAGCAATAAACTAAAAAAACACATTACATTTGGAGCGGCAGCATAACCTGGTGGGTAAAAACCTGGCACCTGCAGCCAGAATGATTTTGATACATTGCTGAACTTCTCTGTACTAAATTTACTCATCAGTGACATGGAAGAATAGTAGTATTCATCTCATAGAGTTTCTGTGAGGATCAAATGAACTAATTAATGTCAAATGCTTAAAACACTACCTGGCATCGTGTAAGTGCTAAGTAGGCATTCAATACTGCCTTCCAGATAAATAAGAGAAAATAAAACTAAAATTTGATTTATATCATATTATCATTTGGTTGACAAAAATAAGTCCATCATCCATCTTCCGTGGAAAGAAAGTTTGATTATAGTGAGTAAAATGCCATGCCCTCCAAAACAACAATGTACTCATAATGAGATGATTTTTATGTTTCTATCTTATGCATTTTGTATTCCCTCCCAGTTTTTAAAAATCATATAGGTTTTCGTTCTTTACATATTAATAGTAATAAAATATAAACCTTTATACCAATATTTATAAAAAGCACGTTTATGATTTAATATTCCATCAGCTACATATATCATAGTTTATTTAATAATTCACTCATCATAGGACATTTTATACCTCCTGTAATTAAAGGGCTTCCAAATAAAAGCATTTCAACATTTAGGACTACTCCCTTTGAAGAAAGTCTCAAATAAAACGTTTCAAAGGACAGACCATTTTAAGTTACTTAGTGCCAAATTATTTTCTAAAAGGACCAAGTCATATCAGAGTGTCCATTTCACAGCTCTTACTGTTATGTTGGGAGACGATTCTCCACAGGTCTCTTACACATTTGCCCATCTCGAGAACAGAGGCATAGGCTGTGGTTTGGTTCTGAACATGCTTTCCAGGGATATTTGTACAATGAAAAGCATTGGAAGACAGAGATAGCATCTCTCTCCCAAGTAAAAGGCATGCTTACTGCGCATTATAAAAGACTCTGGTTTCCTAAACTCAGTGTTCTCCTCCTGTAATCACCACCCACAGCACGTGCAGGACCCCCCATCTGGGCCTCTCTGTCACCTCCATGGGACTTGGGGATAAGGGAACTGACATCAATATGCTGACGTTCACAGGGCTTGCTGTGCTGAGAGGAATAAAACCCTCTGACTCTGATCCAGGATCTCCTGTCTTAGGTGAGCCTCCAGGAAGCTGTGGCAAGCTAACTTATCTTGTGAGTAGGATACAATTTTAGACCCTTTTCAGTTCTTAACTGGCTACGCTGCTTTAAACACACTTACACACACACGTGCACATGCCTCAGTTAATCTGACCAGCAACAAATTTTGTTGCTATTCTAGCTTGAATTTAAGATTACTAGTGAGGGTAAACATTTCATCATGCTTGCGAAATGATCACCTTTGTTCTTTCTAGAATTATCTACTCATCTCACTTGCCTATTTATCAGGAGCTTTATGAGTTTTAGTCAAGGCTTTATAAAATAATATTACTACCTTAGATTCTATATATATTTTGACAATTTATGGTTCAATTTCATTTTATATAAAGGAAAGGTGTCAATACACAAAAATAATACTTTTAAACAAGGAATTTACTCCTTTCCTTGCTTTCCCTCTGCCTTCAATAAAGGCTCACACTTCACTTCCTACCACCTTTCCCTTTGCCCTATGCACCAACAGATTTCAAACATCTGCTTTAAGGTGTAATCTTTAGAAATATTTCCAACTTTTAAAAAAGTCTCCATTGGAAACAATTGTTTCAGAAGTCCTAGGAAGTCCATTTGAACACACTACATACTACTGAAATTTCTTCAAACAGAGAAATGAAATAAATGCTGGGAAATCATTTCATTAGATTTAATAACCATATCATTTGCTTTTGATTACACAATTTGGCCCAATTATGTTCATACTTTTGGTTTCCTCAGGTTGTTCCTTTGGGATATAATTAAATCAAGAATTCATGATTTGCAAACGCACTAAAAATCTTCACCTCTTTTTATATGAAAAGATTGTCTTATCAATATTTACCAGAAAGAGGTACATTTGGAAAGAGACTCATTACATATTTTAGTATAAAATGATTAAATAAATGACATAAGACAAATATGATATATAAAACACAACAGAGATTACTTTCAGTTATAAAAATAAAATGTTTGGAATATTTAGGTCATATTCGGGGATGTGAACTGTTTTACTCTTGAAATGTTTACTTTGAAATAAAAAAGGATCAGGTTTTCTGCTTATTTGTTCTCCAAAAAGTAGACCTGATTGAATTGAACTGCTAATAACAATAATTTTCTCTGTTGAAAAAAAAAGAAGTTCATTAGGCAGTACTTCTGTCAGGTAGAAAAATAAATCTTGCAACTGGTAACAGCCTAATATAAAGTTTAAAAATATAAAATAGTAATTATATATTTAAAAAAAAAAACACCTATCCATTGAATCCCATGACATGATAGCATGGACATTTTTAACTGTGCAAGAACAATATGCAGTTTCCTCAAACGAAGACAAAGAATAGGGAAGTATATTCAGAAGCCTTTCACACTTTTCCTGAAAAGTCAGCTCAGCCTTTGTTATTCAGATTAGCTTTTCAAGGGCCAGAGCAAGTTTTTTTTCCCTTATTTGAGAAAGCTTTTGAATACCAAACACTATTTCCTATTCAACCCCCTGAATCTGTCATTAGACAATTTCTAAAATAAGTCTCATAGCTCTTTCATCCTGATTCTTTTTTATCTCGAATAGTCCCCAGTTGCCAGCTCCTGGGCTTGGTAACAAACCTGTTGGGTTTCTCAGGCTTTCGCTAACTAGGGTTTAGTCTCATCCCTTAGATTTTAAATTAAAACACAACCCTGATTTTGCCACCCAGCTTTGGCTCTGTTCTTTTATCATTTTTGAAAATCACCTTCTACATGCAAGGATTCTTTTTTAAAATGGAATTGCAGATGTGAAAGGAAATGAAATAAGCTTCAGTGGCAGAGAGATTCCAAAACGAGCCGAGAGGTCACTCTGGTGGGCACTCTTATGCACACTTTAGACAACCCTTTTTAGGTTCTAAAGAATTGGGGTAGCTGGTGGTGGATACCTGAAACTATCAAACTACAACCCAGAACCCATGAATCTCAAAGACAGTTGTATAAAAATGTAGCTTATGAGGGGTGACAATGGGATTGGGAAAGCCATAAAGACCACACTCCACTTTGTCTAGTTTATGGATGGATGAGTAGAAAAATAGGGGAAGGAAACAAGCAGACAAAGGTACCCAGTGTTCTTTTTTACTTCAATTGCTCTTTTTCACTCTAATTATTATTCTTGTTATTTTTGTGTGTGTGCTAATGAAGGTGTCAGAGATTGATTTAGGTGATGAATGTACAACTATGTAATGGTACTGTAAACAATCGAAAGTACGATTTGTTTTGTATGACTGCGTGGTATGTGAATATATCTCAACAAAATGATGATTAAAAAAAAAAAAAAAAAGATACAAGGAGTTAAAATGACCTCAATCATTTACCTGAAGACCACAATGAGAATTATATATATGGGCTGTATTAAGCATTTATTCATTTTATCTCTAGATAAAACATAATATTTACTACAGTTTGATAAAGAAATTTTAATTATGTCAAGACCTTAGTAATCTCTGATGAATCCAAGGTAACTATAAATGTTTGGAGCCTCCATATTTTAATCTTTACAATGCAACCTTCTGTGGAGAAAGCTGTTACATATGCAGTCTTTAAGAAATGAGATACTGGGTCAAACTATTTAATCAACAAAATATACTTAACCCCTCCAAGAATTGAAGGACGTCAGAATCTCAGGATTGAAAGGGAACTTATAAAACATCTAGTTGGATGAGTAGAAAAACAGGGGAAGGAAACAAACAAACAAACAAACGCACCCAGTGTTCTTTTTTACTTTAATTGCTCTTTTTCACTTTAACTATTATTCTTGTTATTTTTGTGTGTGTGCTAATGAAGGTGTCAAGGATTGGTTTAGGTGATGAATGTATAACTACGTAATGGTACTGTGAACAATTGAATGTACGATTTGTTTTGTATGACTGCGTGGTATGTGAATATATCTCAATAAAATGAAGATTTAAAAAATAAAAAAATAATAAAAATAAAAAGAAAGTAACTAAAAAAAAAAAAATGGAATTGCAGAGGTTGTTTTTGTGCCTATAAAATATTCTTTAAGGGGAGCGACTCATATTTTAATAAAATTCCAGCTTCTTAAAAGAATGATTGAACCATGAGAAAATGTGCCAAATAATATTACTGAAATAGTAATTAATAGTAATAATACTGAAAAACTTCAAAGTAGTTAAGTCAAACATTCTTAATCAGGTCAAAGAGCCATGCACAGACCTCATTTTTTTCTGACAGTTTAAAGAAATATCACCAAGATACAAATCACATTAAAAAAAAACAAAAAACAAAAAACAAAAAACAGAAATCCATAATCCTGTATCAGGTATGCCTATGGAGAATATTGCTATGGCATAAGTGTCCTCTCAACACTTTTACAACCCATTAGCTGTAAAACACCCCAAAGAACACAAACCTTGCCCTGATATCCTGACAGCACTGGAAAGTTTGCAAGGATTGATTTTAAATCATGTCCTTAGGTCAGAATCCTAGGGTTTCTTTAAAAGCAATGTCACTGAGAAAGCATTTGGAAAATACAACTTGTAAAGACCTTCCCACGCACACCTCCTAACTGCAACTCTTGTAAGGGCTTATGGACAGAGCGGCTGGAGTGGACAGGTAAGACAGACACAGACATGCAAAAATTTCTTTGGGGTAACCAGAGATTTGATCATACCAACTTTAAAGACAAGTATCAATGTACTCAATGGACTGCCAAAGCAGTCACCTAGAGGGAGAAAAAATAACTTTTGTGAAGATGTGATACAATCTGGAGTGGGCTGATAAATGTCTAATAACTGGCTCTCAAAAAAAATAAATAAGAATATGAAAGGAGAAAAAAAAAAAAAGCCCTGATTTGTAGTGTTTGCCAACACTCATGGTTCAAATACTTCCACCAAGGGCAATTTCATGCCACCAATATTACCTCACTGAACACAGAGTTGGGAAGACATATGTACAATCAGCTCTTAGAAGAAGACAGGAGCCACCTACGAGAAAGATTACTAGAGTGAGTACTCTTAGGAGGAAAGGGAGAGTTCTTAGAAGTTCTATAAATAAAGAAAAGCAATAACCCATATCAACATTCCTTACAACACTTGTTCATATCTGGCCAAGACTATCATTTAGTTCTATTTCATATTCTAATAGGGCTATTCATACATCAGGTGCTTAAATGTTATTTGAACCAACTGACAAGTGAATTGTTAGCAACAAATGAATTCACAACAACTCATCTAAGAGCAAAGGCAAATTCTTATCTAAAAATGAACGTGAATTGAGTTAAGGACTAGTTAAAAGGGAAAGGCATTAGACACTGCAATGCCTCTGTTCACCCCATGACGTTTTGTGAACTTGAAGGTGCGTCCTCTTGCAGAGAGAGGGGCTAACTCCAGAAGCACATCGCTTGGGGTGCAGAACCCAGGCTGGATTTCACCCCAACTCACCCTCCTTCAGCAAGGTGTCTTTAGTCAGTGGTCCTCAGCATAGAATTCCTTTCCAGGGTTTCATAATTACATGTGAGTGCATACATTTTGGAGAAAGAATTTTATTTAATAAATATTTTAAATACTGAAAAGAACTTTACACAGAGCTATTACTTTAGAGGGTGATGAGGAGGAGGAAGAGAGAAAACACTGGGAGTGATAATAACACTGAACATCTCTACGAACGTGCCATGCACAACTGGGTGCTGTTTCTGTTCTTCAGATAAAGAGTTCAGCTCAGAGTGGTTAAGTAACCCATCCCCTGTCACACAGCTATCAATCCCCTGAGTCGGAGTGACCACATATAAATCCATCCTACTCAAATGAGTGTGACTTGAGAGTAGGTCACGTGACCTGTACAGAGGGTGCACGTGCACACAACACTACAAGCCCCACGA
This sequence comes from Choloepus didactylus, assembly GCF_015220235.1. NCBI lineage: Eukaryota > Metazoa > Chordata > Mammalia > Pilosa > Megalonychidae > Choloepus > Choloepus didactylus. Next base: position 17,923,728 of record NC_051311.1, read on the forward strand.
GGTATAAACATAAAACAGATCATGCAGTCAGGGAGGGAAGGGTCACTCACAACCACCTAACTCTCCTCACTCCAGTCAGCCAAGTCTTGGGCTCGGGGCTCGGGGCTCGAGGCACCACTGAAAGAGGTCCAGGCAAGAGGCCGCATTCCCATGACGCTTTACAAATTTATAAGGAGGGCAATTGGAAGTGATGCAGAGAAGGTCACTAAGCATGAGTAATGTGAGCTTCCAGGTCAAAAGCAGGAAGCCAAGCCATGTCAGAGAAGGCAGCTCCAGAGCTCAGAGGTTCTTCCCCTGAACAACCTCCACTCTCCGTTGAGCATGCCGCTGGGACCAGGCATCCCTCAGGCAGCTTGGTGCCCCCCACCCCAGCTCAGCATCCAGCGTTCTGCCTTGAAGGTTAGCTCTCCCGGAACGCACCAGGTCACTAAGGAAACAGCCTGATGCACAATGAAAATTAAAACTTTCCAGACTCCAACAGGTATTAACGTCAACATCCATTTCTTATTCATACATGTGTTCTTTTTGAACCACTGTGATGAAGTGGACATGGAAATTCTTAAAGGTGACTTACAAGTAACATCTTAATTATTTTCAAAAACAGAAAATGGAATGCAATTGTTTTGCATTTATCTTTAATTTGGAAAAATCTTTGTAAGAGATGAAGGGGAAATTCATCTTAATGTTTTTAATTACTGATTGCATATATTTCTTTTCAGTTTTTCTTCAGCTTCACACCTGCAAAGAAGAAATAAGTTGAAACTGCAATAAATTAGAAACTGGGGCCCAGAAATTCCCTCAGGCACTTCTCAATGAACTACAAATAAAATGCCCTGGGATTAATGGATTAGAGTGTGATTTTATAAAAGTTTCTACTTAGGAAAATGAAAAATGAGCAATTTAGAAAAGATAAGGTTTGGGTTTCAGAGTCTGGGAAAAGTAGCAAGGAAAGTTTGAAATCGAATTTTTTCAAAAAAAGAAACTTTTTTGTAAAAGCATACTTATAAAAATTTTTTTCTTAAATTTATAGATTTCCTAACTGCTCATTTTCAATGATATGCATTTACTATTTCTGAAATAAAAAGTATAATTCTACATGCTAGATGGACGGATAGTAAACTTCTAAATTAAAAAAGTTAATTTTTAAGTGCCTGTATTTTACACTTTACTCAGGTTACTGATGGAAAAGTGATATAATTTTATCTCATAAACCTGAGCAAATAAATTCAGGGCCAATTAAATAGCCATGATTATAATTCTTTAGAAGATTATTTTAATCTATTTTATAAATGTTTAATTTACTAATTTTTATTGAATGCCTACATTCAAAATATGGTGCTAGACCCAAATATATGTTTGTCTATTTGCATTTCATTTTTAGAGGACAAGTGATTCCAGTCTTGTGGCCTGAAAGTATATTAAAATTTTTAATAAAGAAATTATACACTTGCAAAATTAAATATGAAAAAATAGCATAATTGTTAACTATTTAAAACTTAACATAAAGTTGATCATCAAGTAAATTACAAAGAAGAGCAAAACTTGGATGTTGAGTGAGGAATGGGAGAGAAGTAACAACACAAAGATATGCTATTTAAGACAAGGGAAGCTATCCTACCTCAATTTTCAAATGCATGGGTCTCTTTAGGAAGGTTTTGTAATATTATAGTGAGTTTTTTGCCATCATTAAGCAGTCCCATAAAAGACTATATTAGTGCTAAAGTATATATAGAATCAAATATGAAAGTCCTATTTGCCCCCAACAATTCCACTTCACGACCCCTCATTAGAATTAGTCATGGCTGCTGTTTGGAAAACAAGCTACTAATTCTGTCTCTTTGCTTTTACATACATGATATATCCATATATATACTCATGTAATTTTTACATGAATTTGAAAAATATTATACATATTTTGAGAAACTTGCTCTTTTCACTTAATAACATGCCTTGGAGATTGTTTTATATATATATTTTAACCTCAATTGTTACAATGATTACAGAGTATGCCATAGTACAAATATCAAATAATTTATTTAGCCATTCCTCCATTAATGGAATTTTAGACTGTTTCTAGTATTTTACTACTAAAATAATCAATATACCTATCCATGTGCAACTATATCTATAGGTAAACTTTCTAGATGTCGAATGTTTAAATCAAAGATAGATATTTCCAAAATTTACTTTCAGAAAAGTTTCGTTGATTACATTTCAACCTATATGACCATTGCTATTTGACCACATATTTGCAAGCATTTGATGTTACAAGTATTTTTAATTTTTGCTAAGCTATAACAAAGACTCAAAATTTTAATTAAAATTTCTTTGACTACTAGTAAGAGTAAACATCTATTTATAAGAAGACAATTATTTTTTCACTTTCTTTGAAAATGTGTCAAACAAAATTTCAGTGAAAACGGGTTCTTTAATATATTAAAGTTGAAAGGAATTTTTATTCCTATTTGTTTTATTAAGCAGCCCACTCTGATCAATAGAATACAAGTTTTTAATGACCAGACCATACCTGGGAGACAGGTTGTCAAAACAAGGGTGATCTTTGAGAGACATGTCCAAATGGCTCAGTGATCATGAAACACATGTCCAAATGGCTCAGTGATCATGAGCCCAGAACTCAGCAGACTTAAACTCTATGTCTGCGTCCACACACACTCTCCTTTTTTAAATTTTACTTATTACATAACATCACGGTCAATTTTTTACATGGCAAAGAATAGGAATCCTCTCTTTTTGACCATGAGATGTTCATTGCTTAGCCCAGTTTATGTAATGTATACATACAAAATTATTGAATTGAATGAGGACTCACAGAAAAAAGACACAAAAGTAATTTATAACACATATTTATAACATTTATGTAGCCTTAACTCCCCACAGCTTGGTCGGCTGTCTCAAAATGTGGACATGCAAGAATATACAGATGTTAACCCATTCAACATGTAAACCTTTAATCTACAATTTTAAAAACAAAACATAATTTATCTTTCCAAAATAATCCCAAGGAAAAGTTTTGACTAAACTTGTATTTACTATTTCTTGATATTTTAATGTCCATGAATCATACACAAATGAAAACTATACCATCCTCCCCCCCACCCCCAATTCAACTCAACAGCATAGAAATCACTATTCCTTATGGTAGATTCTGGGTCCAGTCCAATAAAAAGCATGAACCCTCTCCCTAGAAACAAGCTCATAAAACAAGAAATCTTTTTTATGAATTCAGGGAGTTCTCATCCATCTATAGATTCGCATATTTATTTATTCAATTATTCAATGCCTATGATGTGCCAAGCACTGAATGAACAAAACAGAAATTATTTCTGCCCTCCTGAACCTTGTATTTTAATTAGTAGGGACAAACAATATACAATAAATGTAATAAAGAAGTAAATTATACGTGTGCTAAAAAGCCACTATTACAAAATAGAGTGAAGTAAGAGGAACTAGATATGCAGACGGTGGGAGAAGAATATAGCAGATTCAGCCTGTTGAAGATTTAAATAGAGGTTAGGGTAATGTCTTATTGGGAAGGGAGATTCAAGCAAAAACCCAAGAGGGTTCACCCATGGATATTTGGGAAAACAGCATTCCAAGCAGAGGACCAGAGAAAAAGACCCTAAGTGTGCCCAAGTATGAAGGAACAGACTTCACAGACTTCCTTAAGAACATCCGGGGCCATCTACCTCTATCAACCGAATCAATCCGTGGAGAATCCATCTTTCTCTACACGGTTAGAGTATACTAGATAATGCAGTGGACTGGGAGTTGGAAAGACCCAGATTTGAATCCAAAGTGCTCTGTTTTTCTAAGCCTCATGTTTCTCACCTGAATGTAGGGATACTAATGCCAAAATCTACTTTCTTGGTTCTGCACATAAAAAGCTTAGCAGAGCAAAATTCAGAAATGATAGTCCTTGTCATTACCATTAATGGAAAATTACCCTAACTAAATGTAACACCAATATACAAACATACACAAAGGCATACACATTGACTATTGGGGGTTTAAAAGAAAAAGCCAGTCCATGGTTTTACTATTATTAAAACTGCATTTATTAGAACTTAAATTTCAAGAAGTTAAGCTAAATTATGTAACAATTATCTAGGTTTTCCAGGCAATCTTAAAATCACAATAGTATTATTCAGTTCACACAATCATTATTAATGTTCAAATATTAACAATGGCAAATTTATAAACTCATGGAAAACCAAAAAGAAATCATGAAACTCGAGCCCAGTTTTTATCTTCATAAGAAGTCCCCAAGCAATATTATTCCAGCAAAAAAGCAACTTACCACAGACTGAATTTAAGGGAATTTTCTGACATTCATATATATTTCTATACTTGAAAGTGTTATATACCATAAAATACGATGATTCATAGATTAACATCTATAAATTTTATATTCTGATTAATAGCATAAAAGCAAAAGAAGAAAGAAGCTAAAAATTGATGATAGTTTCATCATGTCATTACAAACGACAATGCATGCAGAGGATAAAAAAGAATCACCAGAAATATCAAATTTTGTAACAAATAAACATAAAAAGTTCCCGGAAATGAACAAAGACTTTCATAATCAGAATCCCCTGGGATGAGAATGAAGGCCAATGTTATTTAATACATTCATAATAATCTGTTGGAAGAAATAGGCAACAAGATGTATTCCAGTAACACAAAACCGTTTGGGTCAGTAGAAACCAGAAGAGTCTTTGAAAGACTCCAGAAGGAACTAATCAAATATGAAGCATGATGAAATTTGGCTATTTAATGCAAGGTAATCAAGGTTCTCTCTAACTTTACATTTCAAGTAAACAGCCCTATCAAATGAGCAATGTTTTTTTCCCATCAGCAGGCAACCAGGCAACGATCTCCCTATCATTAAAACACACACACACACACACCAACCACCACCACCACATCTCTTCCTCTTAGCAGTCATTATACATATATTTTTTACCTTCCATTTACTCCTTACTCCCCTAGAAATCTGATGTAAGTCCCCTCTTTCTCCTGAAATTGCTGTGAGCCATTTTTAATGCCTCAATCATAAAAAATTACATTTTGATTATTACCGAGACCTATTGATTCTATCTCCTACTATCTACAAAATCTATACTTTCTGTTTATTTACAGTGCAACAGCTTGGGTTTAGGACCTTATTGCTCAACTTGTAACTGGACTCCCTCCCTCTGATCCCTCTCTTCTCAAATTCATTTTCAGTTTTAATAGTTTAAAAAATATGAATTTTGTACCAATGTGACAGACTTGATTGGTTCTCTCCATAACTATTATTTTCTTGTGATGATATATATTTAGATACCTTCACAATCCAGACCCAATCTAACTTTTAATATCCATCCAATTAAACTCTCAACACATCAAAAACTCACCAAAAAAAGTCCACCTATTTTCATGATTCTTGTACCCTGGCACATGTATGCTCTTTCATTGGCGAGGATTATATTTTACTTCTAAGTCAACTATGACTTGAGCTTCAAGACCAAAATGAATAACGTCTCCTTATGCAAAGCAGCCCTGACACCGATTCCACCTCCACCACCACCACCACCACCCACCCACCCCAGGTTCTCTGTCCAACTGTCACGTCTGCTGAAATGCTCACATAGTGCCTTTCACCCAGCACTAGTATATTGGTACAGGGATAACAAGTGTCCGTGTCTTCCACTGACCCACTAGATTGTAAAGTATTTGAGAGCAAAGCAGAATTTTTGCCAATACTGAGCATCAATACCTATAGGCAACTCTAAAGAAATACTCAACTGAACAAAAACAAGGGCAAATTCAGTATTATATTTTCAATTACAGAATAAACTGGCTTTGGAACTGGAATCAACCGGCTTTAAGTTACACATCCATCCTTACAAGGTAGGTAACATTATGCAAGCAGTTTTCTCAGCTTTAAAAAGAGAATAGGAATGCCTACGTCACCCACGAGATCAGGAACATATGCCACGTAGCACAAACTCTGGAGTATAGTGAACATTCGGTAAATTGGGTTTCCTCAACTGAAGCATTTTAGACATAAATGTTAAACTGAAAAAAATATATATATTAAACTAGAATCCCCCCTTTCATACGCTTTTTAGCATGCTTTACACTGAAATGTCCTTTTGTAGAAAGATACTATTTTGTAGAAAAGAAAAAAGGAAAAGACAATAAAAACTGTTAGTTTTATAAAATCTACTTCTATAATATAATAGCACAGGCAACATAAGGATCAATAATTACATGATTATTTCAAAAGGTTTAACTTTTAAATGTTTCTAAATGACAATACCTTATCACATGCCTTTTAAAAACTAAAATTTTATGGTAAAGATCCACATCATCCAAATGCTGCTCCTCTTTGCAGATGTCCCCCAGGTAGACTTAAGAACGTGGGAGACCTTCACAACGAGTCCTAGGGGAAGATTCGCTACAACCATGGAGGGAAGTGGAGTGAGGGCAACAAGAGGCCTGCAGACATGCAGAAGGGGTGGGGAGGAGGAGACACAGTGGAACAAACCATATCAGCATGTGGAAGCCAGGGAGAGCCAGACAGGGAGTGGGAATCTAGAACAAGAGAAAGCTTCCGTGAGAGGGAGCAGGTGGCCCAGTGCAGCAGCAAGGCGACAGCTCCCAGGAACGTGGCGTCAGGCAGCAAGGCCAGTCCTCGACGCATCTCCACGCCTCCACCCTCAAGACAGGAGGCTTAACTGAGGAATAACCACCCATCCCACCCCACCCACAACCTCTTCTCTCCCCCACCTCAGCCCCACTTACTGTGAAAACTTTTTAAGAGTGTGACACTCCTTTTTTTAAGGAGTGTTCTTATGAACAGGACTAGTAAGATTCAGAGACAGCAATGCAAAGCTCTGGGTCACCAAATCTCTTGGTGTACTTACAAAATACCCAACATTGCTTTATTTTTGAAGATGCCTAAAATTCTACAAACAATTAAATTTGGAAATAAAGGACAGGAAAATCACTTACATGAATGCACAAATTAATTGTTACAATACAGATGAAAGTGAATTGACCTTTCAGTTTGGGAGTGGAAAAGAACATTATCATGTAGACATGTCCAAGTGATGGAGGTCAAAGCTCTGCTATGGTGACAAGAGGGCCAGGAAAGGACACCCACACAGCCCTCAGGGAAGCCAGCCAGCAACTTTGCTAATTCAAGCCACTGGTGAGGGTAGGGAGGATAAAAAGCATTTTTATTATACACTATGATATAAACAGGGCAGGAACAGTAGAAATAATTCTTCGTAATCTTGTATACAAACACATGGACCCATAGACAAAATAAAATTAACTAGAAAATTCCATTAAAATTTGTTAGCAACGAAAAATTTTGTTCCAAAGAAATAAAAAAAAAAAAGTTAGCATAGGCCAGAAGTGGCAAGGAAAACAATCGAAATTAAATAATTTTTTAATAATCAAGCAATAAAATACTGAAATATTTCAGAAGTTACATGTGCCAGTTTGAATGTATTGTGTCCCCCAGAAAAGGCCATATTCTTTGATGCAATCTTGTGGGGCAGGCATATTAGTGGGTATTAAGTTGGAACATTTGAATTAGGTTGTTTGCATGGAAATGCGCCCCACCCAACTGTAGATGATAACTCTGATGAGATATTTCCATGGAGGCGTGGCCCCACACATTCAGGGTGGGCCTTGATCAGTGGAGCCATATAAATGAGCTGACAAACAGAAGGAACTCAGTGCAGCTGTGAGTGACATTTTGAAGAGCAACTGAGAGTGACATTTTGGGGAGAAACTGAAGCCTAGAGAGGAACATCCTGGGAGAAAGCCATTTTGAAACCAGAACTTGGAGCAGACGCCAGCCACGTGCCTTCCCAGCTGAGAGAGGTTTTTCAGACGCCATTGACCACTCTCCCGTGAAGGTACCCGATTGTTGATGTGTTACCTTGGACACTTTATGGCCTTAAGACTGTAACTGTGCAACTAAATAAACCCTCTTTTATAAAAGTCAATCCATCTCTGGTGTTTTGCATTCTGGCAGCATTAGCAAACTAGACCATTGCAATTTTCTTTTCAGAAACCAAGTAAAATGCTTATAAACTTATCTTCATTTCTGAAAATTTGAAATGAAGTTGAAATAGAAAATATCAAAAAAACTAATTTCTTTTATATTTTAAAACCAAAAGTAGTTATAGTACAGAAACTAAAAAAGACTATTAGTTTCAACGAGGAGAAAATAAATCACGGAATTGGGGAAAGCAAATTTTTATAAATGAAATGTGTTGGCTAATATATTCATGAATCGAGATAAAAGGAAAAGATTCACAAATTGAGTTCTAGTTATAATTTTGCTTCAATGTAGATGCCAATTTGTATTCAAATAGAAGAGCACTCCAGATGAGAAGCACTGTAGCCACAAGTAAATAAAAATATGTTTGAGCTCTGCTTTACTTACAGGAGAAAAGCTCAGCCTTAATGCTAGCATTTCTCAACAGGATATTAAGAAATATCTTACATAAAGTATTTGCAGATCTAGCATAACCTTGAGAATACACTGATTGCATATCTTGGCTATACATATTTTTATAATCAAAGGTCTTTAACCTTTTAATAAATATGCATAATTATATGAAAAGCATAACTTTTACATGCGGAAAACACAATTAAGAATTCCAATCACATACTAAAAATGAACTTTGAATCATCAAAATCTTGACATAGGGTCTTTGATATTAGAATAGATTGTTGTATGTAATTTGCTTATCATTCTAGCCAACAAGGCTTTACATTTAAAGATAAAAGGAAAGGTGACTTCCTAATGATAGAACATGACTATAGAAATCTATGGCAAAGACAAGGGCAGAGAGGGGCACAGAGAACATTAAAGTTAATATTACGTTTTGATTAGAACATTATAATTATAATACCTAATATTTCTTGAATACTGTACGATACTGTTTTATCTAATCCTCACAGTGTCTATGAGATAGGTTCTATTATCCACCATTTTACAAATAAGAAAAATGAAACAGGAAACAAATCAATCAACTTTGTCTCAGACACACAGCTAAGTGTAACAGATAATCTGACTTTTTCTGGGTCCAGAGAATAAGCTATTATCCACTATGGTGTGAGCATTAAAGCCTCCAAACAATATAGGAAGTAAAGAATAATTTCTCTGGCTACCCGGATGAGGAAATGATGGCTCAGCGAGTTCGGGCTAATGAACCCCTCAGAGAGGGAGCCAGAGTTAAAAGTCATTCGAAGCCCCCTCCTCACGGGAGGTAGAGGCAGCACCAGGACATCTTTAACTCCACAGCAATAAAAATAACATCTAAACCATGTGATAAAAACTGACCAATACTTTATAGAAAGACCATTCACTGAAATAAATAAATATGAATTACCTCAAAAATTTACAACCTTCCCTTTTATCAGAGAGACTTTTGGAATATTAGTTCTCTTTAAGTGACCATTTCAACCTAGGCGTCTGCCCCTAGGAAACCAGTAGCTCACTCAGGAGTTCAATTAGTAAGCACGGCCTTGGGATCCAACTTTGGTGAGGCTGAGGGACATCCGCGGTCCTACCCACTCCATTTTTAAGCACAGTGCTGCCTTAGAGCAAGCATCCGATATACATGTGATCAAAAATTTAATTAATTAATGGGACAATGCTGACACAAAAGGTGGGGGAAATATAATATTGTAGGGTTTTCTGAGGCTGAAGGAAGAGAGAACATTTATTTCAAAGGAAGGAACAGCAGCATAGCAGCCCATTTGAGGATAAGGTAAGCATGAGATCCTGGTAAGAAAGGATATTTTTAGAAAGTTAAATTGGAATTTGGATTGCAGAGAACTTAGAATAATAAGCTAATGAGTTTAATTTTACAGCAGGAGCAGTAAGTTTTTTTCACTCTTTAAAACTTGGGGGTGATGCAACCAAAGTAGTGGTTCGGAAGATTAAGCAAATAGGAATGTGCAGAATTGATTAAAGAAGAAACAGATGGTGGTAGGCAGACAAATATCACAGCAGTCCAGTCAAAGGAAATATAGCTAAACAAGAACAGTGTTACAGAAGTAGAAAGATGTGTACCTATATAAGAGTAACAGTATAATGTGTAGTTACTTGATAATAGATAAAACATGCAAGAATAGAAAGAGGAGAAAAGAAGAAGGGTTTGAAACCTGGGATGACATGTGGCAAATTTAAAAGGAAAAAGAAACTGAGAAAACCACAGACAAACCGTGGAAGGCAGTGTGGCAGTTCCTCAGAAAGTTAAACACAGAATTACCATATGACCCAATAATTCCACTCCTAGGGATATCCCCGAAAGAACTAAAAGCAGATACTTGGACAGATACCATAGAAGCATATTCACAATAGCCAACCCAAGTGTCTATCCACAGATCAATGAATAAATAAAATGTGGTATATCCATTCAATGGAATATTCAATGTAAAAAGAAGTGAACTGCTGGTACATGCTTCAACATATTGAGTGAAATAAGCCAGACATAAAAGGACATATACTGTATAATTTCTCTTATATGAAGTACTTAGAATAAGCAAATTCACAGAGACAGAAAGCAGAATAGGGGTTCCCAGTGGTGGGAATTGTGGCAATGGGGTGTTATTGCTAAATGAGTTTTCGTTTGGGATGATGAAAATAGTCTGGAAATAAAGAGTGGTTAAAGTTACATAGTACTGTCAATGTATTTAATGTCAAGGAATTGTCCACTTGAAATGGCTAAAATGACTTTTATATTACATGTATTTTACCACAATTAAAAATAAATTAAAAAATCACAGAGAATTATAGAATTTTCTAGGTCTTGGAAACATTTGGAAATTAACTCCTCATAATTTCACAGGTGGTGAGGTGATTATGGCACAGAGAGGCTGCCACGGATTACCCAGGATTATACAGAGAGCCAGGTTCACAACAAGGAGTTTCGACTCGCATTGTCCTTTACACAGGGACAGCTTCCCCTCTGATTGGGAGAAAGTGTGAAAGGTTAGTTCACCTGCATACAAGTTGAATCTGAGTTATCACAAGGCATCTAGAAAGACGTGACCAACTAGTATTTGCGAGTAGTGCATTGCTGGAGGGGTGAGCAGAGAAGCTAAAGTAACATAGAAGTTCTCAAAGGAAGAGCTTACACAAACCCACCTAGAGAAAGGACAAGCACGCACGCAGGTAGAGCAGAAGGAAGAGGCATCCATAAACAATACAATGAGTGAGCACAGTAATAGAATATCAGCGAAGCCAAGAAGGGTCCCTTCTCAAACGTGGGATAGACTCAAAGAGCCAGTTCAGCCACTTACTAATAGCAGGGGAAATACTGCACATGTACTTCAAAGAAAATATTTTCACCTTCAATAAAAATTCCTTCCATATTTTACTATTTTGAATACATTTCAGATAACAAGACATAGGATTCATTCTTTTATTAAAATCCACAACAAAAGGAATAAAATTTACTAGTTAAATAATAATATATACTCTATCTCCTAACACACAAGAAGATAAAACTTTAAAATTTTAAACAGTCCTTATACTGAGCCACAGAAAATAAAACACTGCCTAAGCAGCACCCAATATTAAACAAAAAAATTAGCAAAAGGTTTAACACACTGCTCAATGGAAAAGTCTCCCTAAAATAACAAATACATTATTTTTATTTGAATTAAATAAATATTGGCCAACCTACAAAAAATAAGTTTCTCTTTCTAAGGGTCCAGAACATTAATGCCAAAGTCTCAGCCAAAGGTTTATGAAAGTATTACTGAATTGGGTCTGTTTATGATTAAAATACAAAGTTCTCAGGAAAAATTAGTCCCTCTGAGGACTTAAAAAATGACGAAGTACAAAAGCCTAGATTTCTGCTGATAGGAACAAACTAACATTCCTTGCTTCCCCCCAACATTTCCCCAATTTAATCTAAATGAGAGTCTTGAAAAGTCAAACATTCAATGTTAAAGATATACTATCTATGGACTAGGGTATTTTTATCAAAATGCTCTCTATGAAAGTGTTTTAAGAGGAAATCTTTAGCTTCATGAATTACAAACAGAGAGTCCTTTACAGTAACAAATTTATTCATTAAAAATATGTTGGGGCTGAGATGCAAATATATGTGAAAGAAATCTAATGCCCCCAGAACTTAAGTCATGCCTCTCTCAAAAACAAAAAACAAGCGAGAAATAAATACAGGCCCTGTCCTCTGACTAAAAGAGAAAGACACATAATTAAAACGAACCATGGAAAGGACTAAGATGGAAAAGGTGTAAGAAAGTACTACGTGCTCTTAATTAGATTTTTATAGGAGTGGGGTTACAGGGAAAAGGGCTGGAGGAGGACAGTGTCAGGAAAAATAATCTAAGGGTGGAGACCAGAAGAAAAGGACTTAGTAAGACCCAAGGGAAGAGTCAGGCAGCATATGCAAAGCCCAGAGGAGCAAGCACAAGGTGAATTCGGGGGGCTAGAATTCAGCCAGGAGGGGGGCAAGCCTGGGAGTGTTCAGTAGAAGCAGCTGAGGGAATGCCAAGAAGACCCAACAGCAGCAAGAACAAAATCATTAAGACCAACATTTACTGAGGACCTATCGCATGTCAGGGACTGTTTTAAGAACATGACATGTATTATCTCAACTAATCCTCGCAGTCCTCCGAAATGTATCTTAGAAAGCTGTGAGACTTGCTCTGAAGCTTAGAAACTTCAGGAACATGCTCAACATAACACATGCTATGAAGTCCTAATCCAGATCACCTGACATGGAGCAGCTGTCACCCACCTCAGCCTCCACTGCTCCTAGGATGGTCAAAGCCCTGAAAAGGTGTCGCGAAGGAAACACCTTGATCCATCTTGCTCTGTATCCTGCATCACTTGGACCACAGAGGAGCCACGGGGTGGGACAGGAAGGAGGTGGAGGACACCTGAGACATTGTAACAGTGAGTGGTCCAAGCCAGAGCTGGTGCAGCCTGAGCTCAGGGAGGAGAAACAGCAGGGAGAGAAAGGGGTGACCTTGAGAGATATTAAGGACGGCAATCTCAAGGATTGGAGGTGTAGAGCAAAGGAACAGGAAAAGTGAAGACTACTTCTCAAGATATCACGAGCTGGTAAAAATGCAAGAATTGGGATTCAGGGCTGTATTTTCTTTAGTGAAACTAGCCTCCAGGGAATGCATTCACCACCACTTTCATCCACTCATGCATACTCATGTTTATACAAAGCTTTACTCTAGGCAGCTCAATGTTGTATCAAGTTTTATCAACCATACCATGTAATAAATTAAAACAATTTTATCTAGGTGCAAGAGATAGGAAAATTGATGCAAATAAAGGTGTTCAAAACAATGGGCCACATAATGGAAAAATAAAGACATAAATTCTCTCTCTCCAGATACTTAAAGACCATTTTAGAAATTCATTTGGTATCTACAAATAATGTAATATTTATACTTGTTTTTTAGCATTCCCATTCTACCTTTTGATGTTACAAACAACAAAAATATATAAGAAGGACAGTGGAGGGATCTCTGATTGGCCAGCACTCTCAAACATTGGTCTAAGCCAACGTTTCTTTGAACAATGGAAGAAAAAGAATGCCCAATCCTAGCAGGTCATAAAAGAATAAGAGAACATAAATTGCCAACAATCCTTCGTGGGATGAGAAAGGTATAAATGAGGCACTAATTTCTGTTGACTAACATTCTCAACCCCCTAAACAGATCAATTCCATAACACAAATCTTGTAACTCAAGAAAATGAGCTTTTTCAACTAATGCCAGCAAGCAAGGCCTCAAAGAGAAAAGAAGAACACAGTACGTTTAAGTCTGGCAACAAGATTTTGACAACAAGATTACATTAGTTCCCAAGAATTTAAATTTTTCAAATAGGTGGTTTCTATACTATTATATAATGTATCATCTAAGCCATAGCAGAAAAAACTGTATAGAAATAAATTACATTAGCACTTTACATCAGGGTATATGAAAGGGAGAAACAACAATTGATTCATCTTATACAGAATTTATCTGTACAAGCTAGTATTTAGGATAGAGCATGGAACTCAAATCTTTCAAGAAGCATTTAGTAAGCTACCATCTTAGAAAAAAAAGTTGTCTTTTCCTGTCCCAGTGACTCATTTTCATTCTATCATAATTATATAACTAAGAACAATTATTGACCAGTTGCTCTCCAATAGGAAGCAAGAACAAAGGAGGAGGGGCAGGAGGGATGACAACTCAATGATAATTCATAACAGAAAAATACTTATCAAACACATGAGATTTAAAATATTTAAAAATGCACATATGTCAAAGGTGAAAATCTTTCAGAAAGTCTCATTTGGTTTTTGTGGATTTTATGTACTTAACATTTACAAAAGAGTTATTTAAATGTTTCATAATGAGTCAATGGAAGAAATAGTTTTTTTGAAATTAAATCTAGGATTTTCCAATTTTTTTGAATGTAAGATTACTGAAGCAAAGTTTACTAATATATTTTACTTTAGAAAAACAACTATTATGACTGTAATAAACGTTAAAAATTTTTTTTCTTTAATAAACTCTTACCACTTACAATCTTTTTTTTTTTTTTTTGGCAGGGTTTGGGACTTAAAAATAAAATCAGTATGCTCCCTTCTACTCAAACTCTCATAACACTCAGCCCCCAAATATTTTGGGGTGTTAATGGAAAAGAAAGCATAAAAAGTAAGTTAAAGGAAGGATGGACGGGAGGCAGGGAGGGAGGGAGGGAGGAAGAAGGGGAAGGAGGGATGCAGGAAATATTGGAACAAGAAAGAAAAGCAGCTGATACATTCCAGAATGGGCACACAGTGAAGCATAGAGTGGAGAAGTGAACTCTAAATTTTCTAAGAGAGTAACAAGAAATCCACACGCCTCTCAAACGCTTCCTCCTCCTTAACGTCTGTTGTTTACTTGTCAGGAGTGAGAGGGGTGGTTGAATTGTCCGAGCTCCTCAACAATAAAGGAAATCTGTCTTCAGTCTATGGGCTGCCAGCTGTGCCTGCTCTGGAGCATGTCTAAAGGTGTACCCAATCAAATCAATCTGAACATCAACTTGTAATGAGAAGGGTAAGTGTGTTGAAACAGAGATGCTTGAACATTACTGGTGGGAGTTAAATTGGTCCAACATCTACAGAGATCAATTTGGCAATAACCATCACAGTTACTACTGTATACACTCTAGTACAAAAGCATAAATGCATAATTTCATTTTTAGGCATTTACCCAAGAGATGCTCAACACAAAATGACTTGTGTAAAAATTTTATGCAACCCAATATTGTTTGCAATAGCAAAAGACAATAAATAACCTAAATGTCCCTCCATCGACAGCAGCTCATCTATACAAACAAAAATTATTAAACTGTTCCAAGATAAGTACACTTTTAGTATAGTAATATGGAAAGGTTGCCAAGCTATCTTAAGTGAAAAAAATCAAAACACAGTCATCGTAAATAGTATTTATGTTTTCATATTTGCTCATAAAAGTATGGTTTTCTTATAAAAGACACTTAAAAAACTAATAGCAATGGTTGCCTATGGGGAGGAAAGCAGGGTGACTTGGAGATGATGGTAGAAGGAATCTATTTTTTGTATACCCTTGTATAAGATTTGATTTTGAAACTAGGAATCTATTAAAAATCAAACAAATAACATCTTCTTAAATCTTTTTTTTACAAAGTTATCAAATTAATCCCCATTTAGTTCCATGAGTTATTCTCTGTTCTATAGGAATAGGGCAGACCACCTAGCTCTGATCACTCATCTCATGTAGATGTCTAATGAACTGTGAGGATAATAAGGAATGAACAGGGACACAAACTATTATCAACTTAAATACAATATTCTCTGTAGTCGGCGTGGGGATGTCTTCATATGAGAATTCCTTTAAAAACTTTGTATGTAATTCATAAGAAACAAGAACTTTCTTGTCTATATGAAAATGATTTTTAAAGACCAAAACAGTTTTCATATCAAATATTCATTCCTAAATCTATGTATTAAACTAGAAGCTGTGATCAAAGAATTTAACAAAGAAAATAACTTCCAAAAGCTATTAAGGTATAACATATTAACGATGGATTAGAATTTATAATATCCATATTTTATTTATTGAACATGTGAGTACCAGAAGTCTACTATTTCTAGAATAGTGGCTGCAGAAGAAGATGAAAATTTTGCCAGCTTTGGGTTACAGAGTAATAGTACAATTCATTTTCATCCTAGTGAAAATGAAAAACCTCTGAACTCTGAAAACAGATCTTAAAAAACAGCAAAAAAACAGCTCCCAAATAAATTAAATACCTAATATCAGGAAAAAAAATTAATTATATTCCTTTAAATTCTATTGCTTACAGATTATTAAATATAATCATGTTTTGTTCAAATACTATTTTTTCAAATAAAGCAGAAAACATACCTATCACAGCTGTAAACATATAGTAAAGAGTAATTTAATATTTTTAGATAAACGTTTGTAATATTTAAATAATGAAATATTTTTAGACTAATAAAATCGACAACTATCTTGGGCCCATAACACTTTTTGGCACCCTCATTTTCTTATGTCTCACAAAATCCTCTCTTAAGTAGGTCACAGCCAGTCTTACCCTCTACTTCCCATCACCTCCTCTACAAGGTAGTTAAAAACACAGCTGGCTTTCCAATTGTATTACAACAATTGCAATACAGCAAAACCATTAGGATACTGAGAAAAAGCAGGCAACAGACTGATAGTGCTCACCTCGAAACACCTGAATACATGGTCAATTATAGTCTCAGAGAAAGATCAGAAGAGATTAAATAAACTTGGGGATGAGAAAAAGCTGTGTGATCCAATATATCACCGTTTTTCAAATTAGGAACCATGTTGTATTCTAAACTTATTTTTTCCATTTCTTGGACCTTGCTTCTGAAATCACTCTCCAGTCTTTCTGCCACAAACAGATGCTAAGTGACAGACCCTGATGTAATCAAATCAATGAGTCAATAGTTTTGCTGTATTTATAAGGTTTACAAATTCATATGTTTTAACACTTAACAGGTTTTCAATGATTTACCTGTAATTCAAGTCTTTAGTTCATAATTTATCAAAAATGCACACAATGTTATATAGTATGGTTACAAAATAGTCAATCTAGTCCAACTGTCAAAGAATCTACCCGTAATACAAGTTATGAGGAAAAAAAATGAGGATAACGTATTTTCTTTTCTTCAATTTATTCAAAAACTTACTTAAGAATATTTGGGGGCTTAGTAGGAGCTTCAAACAAATAATGAACAAGATAAAGTCTGTGCCATTTTAGTACAGGGAAACAGACCTAACTAAAGATACATTCAAATGTATAAATGGGATGAAGAAAGAGAGAGGAGGGGCAGTAATGGAAGGCAGCATGGGTGTCAGCCCCCTTCAAATGTGGAGATCAGGGAAGGACCCTTCGAGGAGGAGGTATCTGACTCCATATATGAAAGACAGGAAGGAACCCAACCTGTGAAGGGTGAGGGAGAGCAAGCCAGGCTGAGGCAAGATGAAGGCTCTGCAGGGGGTGGGGGAGCCTGGACAGCTCAAGGAGCGGCAAAGGATCTTTTGGTACAGTCATGCAATGAGCACGGTGGAGAACAGTGGTCGATGAGATGGACGAGAGTGGAAAGGGCTTAATCACAAACAGCTTTGTAGGTAATGGTAAGGAATCTGGATTTTATTCCAATGTGTGGAAGAATCAAGGCTAATTTTTAGGTCTTTAGCTTGAGCAGTTAGATGGTGCCTTGTAAATGGAAAAACTGGGTCAAGAATAGCTTGAAGAAATCAAGAGATCTTTCCTTAGACACCCAACTACGGATATAAAGAAAGGAGTTGGGCATATAAGTCAGCAATCGAAACACAGACAAGTGTGGAAGCCGTCTTTATATGGGGCATGGGAATTCTCAATATATAGAGTGGATTTATAACCAAGGGTCAGAACAAGGTCGTCTAGGGAAGGACCTAGGGGAGGAGGCCCAAGACTAAGCATTGGAACAACACATCCTTAAAATGAAAACCAGGCCAATAACGCAAAAGGGAAATCAGAGTGTGCTGTCAACAAGGCAACACAGGCGACAGTGTCAAGACAAAAGGAATGACAAACTTCTTGGATGTTGGGAAGAGGAGGAAGATGATAATTGAGAAGAGGTCATTGCATTTGTCAACATAGAGGCTGGGGTGGCTTGACAAGCAATTTTAGTGGCATATTAGGGATGGAAGCCAAATGGAGTTGAAGAGTGTCTAGAAGGAAAAAGAACCTGAGCAGAGTAAAGAAAACGTTTTCATCAAGTTTAATTTGATGGGATACAGAGAAATGAACCAATAGCTTGCAGAGCACATTGGAGTCAAGGGGTTTAGAGTTGCTCCGCTGTAGTTTAAGGTGGAAATTAGTTGAGCACGTCTCTTTGCTGATAGGAAAGACGTAGCACAAAAGAGAGAGGTTCATGACTTGGGAGAGAGTTTAGTACAAGAGCAAAGTCTTAAGATTGAGAAGGGGTGGAGGCAGAACAGAAGTGAAGGGGTTAGCATTTCCGGAGGATCAGGGAAGCTTCCTCCCTTTTAAGAGGGAGGGAGGTACAAAAGCCAACATGGGTAGTTTTGCAAATTTGGTGGTGGGAACACAATACAACGATGCCTCTATAATATTGCTTCTGTTTTCTCAATGAAATGGGAAGCAAAATGATCAGATGGCCAGTTAACAAATGACTTCAGAGAATTAAAGGGAATTCCAAAGGTAGGAACACTGTGTTTCTGAAAGGGTTCAACTTAATTCTAACAAATACCAATATTGTAATTTCCAGCTTATAAGCTGGGAATCAAGGTACTTGTAAAAAAAAAAAAAAAGAGAGAAAAAAATGCTCAGTCTTCCAACCTTATACAGTTTAGTGTAATAAAAATAAAAGCATTTCAAAGATAATACACACTTCGTGTAAAGGAGGGTAAACAATGCAAATATATTAACAGGCAAAAACCCACTCCAAAATGGTGTGGAAACTACATGTTTATTTACAGTACTTTAGTATCTAGAATTTGCTCAGTCTTAAGAGCAAAGGAAAAAAAATGGCTTATAGATATACAGACCCATCTTTCTGGGTCTCATTGAGGGGAAAAAGAACATAAAATCGTTGGACATAATGTTTTAACATTTAAAACAGGAGTTTTTCTGAGCCATTTTAGGACCATGTTCAAGGTAGCTGGTAAAAATCTGTGTAGACTAGATTAAAAATATATAGCTACCTATATTGTAAAATTCTAAAATTAAAATATAGCCTATGAGTGATTCAATTTTTGCTCACAGGCTGCAGGAAATTGGTAGTGAAAACAACATACTGTAGGCTGAAAATGTTAATGAAATTTCTTAAACTGGGATTGTTTAAAGAATAGCATCCCACTGCTCACTGAACTTAGAAATAATGAACAAAATTTCAAAAGTAAATGATATACAGATGGGTGAGAATAGAGAGAGTTATAGTATGAAGCGTGTATTCTTTTCATCCCCATATTTAATCATGCAATCACAACAAAAATCTCTAACACTGTCTGCAAGAAAAATATAAAAAAGGCACCTGAAGTTCGAGGCTAAAAATGAAAATGTATCTTTATCCATGGTGCAAGTTTTAAATTTCTAGATCTCGCAGGTGTATTCGCAGGCAGGCAAATCAGCTACTAACAGACTCCCCATGAAGGTTAATCCATACACCACCAAAGATTTTTCACTCAGTAGACTTTCTGACTCACTTACCCACTGCTTGCAGGCTTTTAGCTCTGTAGGCCAAAGAAGCAATAAAACACAGCCAGTTATAAGGGAAAAGGAGAATTTGATGAGATCCTCCCCCCCTCTTTTTACTTGCTAATTTCTTTTTTTAACTGTAGAATATAACATATATTCATAAAAGTAATAACTTTCCAACTGCATTTTAACAAGTAGTTAGAGCAAATTTCAAAGAATATTATGGGTTACAATATCATAGTTTCAGTTATTTCCTTATTGTGAAATATAACATATATACAAAAAGGTGACAGCTTTCAAATTACAATTTAACAAGTAGCTATGGAACAAATTTCAAAGGATGCTATGGGTTAGAGTTCCACCATTTCAGTTCTTTCCTTCTAGCTATTCTAGTACCCTAGCAAAAAGAAAAAGAAAATTATATAGAGATTCAGTATTCATAATACTTTGTTAAATTCCATCTTGTCTATTGCAAACCCTTCCTCTAGTTTAATCTGATCTTCAAGGATGTCTAGGCAGTGACCGCCTTAACTTGCTCATGGTGAAAAGGGGTGTCAACTTCATGAGCAAAGAGGACACATCTGGTTGATGTTCTTGATGAGGTTCCTCTGGGTTTGGGGACTTAGGTGGCACAGGAGTTCTCTGAAGGATTTATGTTTCTGAAGAATAAACTTAGTGAGTAAAACTTTTGAGTCTCAGATGAGGATCTGGGTATTCTTAAAAAATAAGAAGAAAAAAGGTTTTCAGGACTACTGTTGACTTGGGCTTATCATATTGTGGTCATTCGGTATATCTAGGTGAAGCTTACATGAGAGAACCCCTTAAAACTACATAACCCAGCTCCCAAAGCAGACGAGTGACATAGTGCTCCCAGATTCACTCCTATTACAAAAGGATCCTGATGTTTAGCAAGTGTCCTAGTCAAAGCCTAACATTCTAGCCCTTCCTAAGGCACTTAGCAATCTCAAAGGATACTCTTACATTTAATTGCTTTAAAACCAAGCAAGTTTCTCAAAAATAAAAGGAAATATTAAAAAGAGACAGAGAGATTAAACACTAATGTCATTCTTGTGTCAGATTATGTTGTCCAGAAAAGAACCAGAGATGATTTTAAAAGGTTAAATTTTATTTTAAGTCTGATACAATGCCAAAGAAGAAACCAATTTTTAAAGAAAGGTTGATGGGGGCATCAGAAATACACAAAGGTTGAAAATGAACCAGACCAGTATAACAAATGGTACTTCCAAAATGGAGGGAGAACTTAATTTTAAGAAAAAGCTTAGTTACTCAACCCTAAAGAGAGTTGTTGAGGAGTGATTATTAAATCTATTCTTACCACAAATGAAAGATAGGAAGGAAAGTGACAGCCAATGAGTGCTTATGATATACCAGAAACAGGACTCACATTTTGACAGGTGCTGTCACTCAATATTTACTCAAAAACAAACAAAAACTCTGTCACAGGGTGGTTTCCATTTTGTAAACAGTGAAAATGAAGTTTGCAGAGTTTATACAGGCCGTACAACCAGTGGGTTGAAGTCAGAAAGCAGGACACACTAATTGGAGGGCCAGGGTTCAGGACACGGGTTTCCGAGGCCCCCCCTGCCTCCCACTACTGGGTATATGTGAGGGTCACAAGCTGTCAGCTGCTCTCAGGAGAACACACCAACCAGCGGCCCTGCATGCACGGGGCTGCAGAGGTTCTCCAGGAACTCAACCTGGCCCCGGGAAGGATGGCCAGCAGGCCCCTATGTGCTAGCCCAGCTCCTCCCTTTGAGGTTGTATTCCAGGGCTTTGTGATAATAAAATTATATAGACACGTGCATTCTATACATGCAAGATGCTTTTACCAGTATATTTTAAAATTTAGAAAAATATATTTAAAAGTATATAAAATATAACATCCCAAATAACTTTCAGATGTACATTATAATAGCTATTGCCCTATTTGCAAAGCCATCGCCCTATTTGTATCAAAATAATCTGCTATTGGCACTAATATATCCAGGTGATGTAGCAACTCCCTTAAAAGGTTGCTTTGATTTTGTTTTTGGTATTACGGTGAACACAACAGATTTCAGTTACAAAATTTTAAATTCTCTGGTATTTTAAAGTGAAAACTAAATTTAATTTGAAAATGATCTTGATGTTTTTAGTTCCTACATTGCCACTGCTACAGATTAACAGTTATGTTTGCCTCTGCACAAATTTTGCAAAGGTTTACCAATCTGGAAATGATATTGGTAAATCACCCTGGTTTTAACAGAAAACTGTGGAGCTTTAGCATTTGGAGTGAGGGAGCTTTGATTATTTTTATTCAGATAACCAGAACAGTCATTTGTTTACTCAGTGCCTATGAGCTAAGAAACAATCCACCTTTTCAATTGCTATTTGACAGCACCAAACTCCCACATCAGAATTTCTAGAGCTCCCATGTTTTAATGCCAAGACTCTTATGATCATTCCACTGATCAGTTTGCAGCTATTGTAATCATATTTCTGAAGAAGCATCTCCTAGTTTTGCAATTAAGAAATTATCATCATTTCACATTCTAGAAACCAACTTTTTTAAGTCCTAGGTCTGAGCTAAATGAGGGGAAAAAAATTTTTTTTTCCATATAGGAAAGGTTATTAAGCACTTGGAAAAAGGAAGTGAATCTTCACCTATGCAGGCAGATGAGTGAAAAAAGCAGTGGGAAACAGGAACTGCAGCCTGACTGCCCCTGACACTCATCATTTTATAACATCAAGTTAAAACAGACAGAAGCCAGTGCCTTATTGACTGTCTCAACTCAACTAAATTTATTTTTACTTTAGATCTTTAAAATTGTGACCTTAAATCAAATTCTAATGAAAAGTAAATAGGAAACACCTTCATTTTTAGAAATAGAAATTCATTTTTCCATGATTTTTGAATATACTTATTGTGTATCACCTGAATATTATTTATAAAGTGTAAATATTTTTAAATGTTTAAAAAACGTCAGAATAAGCAGAAAACTTTACCTTTCTTTGCAAATAAAACAAATGATGTGACAATCATTCTCTAGCATTATTTTATCTAAACCTGTTTTTATTGAACAAAGCTGTTCTCTACTGCTAAAATCTAGGACTTAAGTACAGGATAAACTATAAGCAGACACTGGCCACAGATTAGTCATTTTCATTTCAGAAGGAATAAATAATAAGAGGTTAGGAATGTTGTCTCATGCATGCAGAACACAAGGGTGGGGCAAAGAAGCATGGCTAGAAAGGGAGACAAAAGCGCCTAGAATAAGAAAAAGAAAAAGGAAAAAAAAAAAGACGTTGCCATTGCTCCTAAAACTCTGGCTTTGAGACTTTGCTGCTGGGTGTGGGACCCCTCATGGACCGGCAGATACAAAGGTCAGGGCACAGCACATTCAATGTCACGTTTGAATCGTGTCATCACTGACATTTATGACATTTAAGGTAGTTTCACTCACAGTTCACTTCCTTTAGTAAAACGCGCCAGTTAGATGAAGCTTTTGCTTGAAGGAAAGAACCCTAAAACATGGAGTTTTCTCTAAAGGTCAAGGCAGTCAGACCTCTCCAGCAGAGCTGCAGTGGAGGTAGAAAGCCCTTCTGCTAATTGGGCACAGGCCTGTTCACCAAGACAAGGTAGTGAAAATGGCAAGCTCCCAATTATCTTCTATTTCCCTTAAGGTCCCTCTACTTTTTGGTCCTAAACTCTTCTAATCAAGCATTGTAAAGTTCCTGTCTCCTCTTTCGTGGAATTTATTAGTGGCAATACAGTGTGGGGATATAAGAACAAAGTCAACTTATGATCTATTTATCTGCCAATATTAAAGTATAGTCTGGGCAGAGGCAGGCAGATGGTCATGGTTAAAAGGAATTCAAACTTCCTAAACCACGGACAGCCATCAAAATTAAAGTTTTGCTGTTTTTTGCTTGTCTCTGGGGTCTCAGAGTGAAAATTTCAGGAGCACGAAGGCTCTTTCAAGGTAATACATGTTCGACAACTCCTTTAGTTTTCAAATACTTTGTGTTTCCTCTGAGATCCCCCAGAAAGAAGGAAGTCACAAGACTGACTCAAGAAAAAGATGCTCTTTCAAGCTACACAGTCTTCAACAATGTGAGATGAACCTGATGAAGCTTTCGATCACAGGCCATTCATCTGAGCATGGCGAAACAGTCACTGGAAAGCAAGGCTCCAGTTTCTGGATATCATGCTGTGCCTCGCCCAGGTGCTTTCCAGGTACAGAGTTCTAAGACAATATATCACCTACCTGTTATTACAGAAGAATAAAACTTACAAATATTCTGAGAAAGGGAAAGACTTTTCAATATCCCCTTACATATCAGTCCCACACAAAGAGTAAGACACTCATCGCTTGTAAAGGTACCCTGCTAGCTCAGCACTTGAATATGGTCTTTTGTCCTTTCATCCATCGAGTTCATTCCCACTGGTACAGCAGGTGTGGCCGTAATTGCCTTCAAAGACAAAGATAACGAGAGACAAGCACTCCAGTAGGAACCAGAGCAAAAACACAACCACTGGAGGTATATAAAATCTAGAACTCCATTGACCTCTTCTGCCTAGAGGCCATAACTAAAATAAGACAGCCATCGGTTCTATCCTGATGGATCCCAAATAGTGACAGCAGAGGGTGCACGTGTTTTTTAAGTACATAAAAACATTCTTTTATCTATGGGATGCCATTGCTGTATTATCTTGTTAATGGCAAAAACTAAAAAGAAACAAAGCTGCAAAACAGGTGTCAGGCCACTGAAGTCAGATTACTCATGGAGAGTATTTAACAGAATAAATTCACAATTAAATGAGAATGGCTGAACTGGCTTTCCAGTGGTATCCAACAAAACCTATTCTTCTTCTTCTCCCCAAATAGCATATTTTTATATTCTATTTCTTGCCCAATTTTTAAAATAGGTTTCCTTCCACTGTCCTTGTCCTGTTGAACAGTTTTTACACTAATTAATTAACCCGCTGATGGGAAATCACCAATGGCTTCTACTCTTCCAGGTGTACACAGCCTCATTAATATCAGTTTTAGTGAAGGGATCATCATTTTTTAAACTATGCCAAGGAAGAAGTTTTTAGGTTTAAGAATCAGTTAGCTACCGTTATCTTCATAGACTGAGAGAATAAGACTACATGCTTTAAAAACAAAACAAAACAAAAAAAGACCCCTGTTTGAACATACAACAAATACTTCAAATAATCAACAAAAGAAAATCACAATTCAGTGTGTGGGGAAGAAAAAAAAGGTGTGGATTCTCAATGCAATCTTTTTTCTTTAAAAAGGAACTATTTTATAGTCAAAATTACAAAAAAACTATACTACTTCCTTAAAATAGATCTACAACTGCAATAGTAAGATAGGGCATATCTTTATAATGTAATGAAATGTATCATTTGAGAAACTCTGAGGCTGCCAATATTTTCTCCTAATCTTACAGTAGAAGTAGTCATATTTAGCATATTTAGCGATCTGTTGGTTGCCAACTAACCCCCACCTATGCCAACACTATTCCCCCCTTCCTTGCTTTAACAGAACCCCAATCAGGTTCAGGTATGAGCAAGCATGCACTCTGGGGAAGGCTGCCACCCACCCCCATCAGCTCAATTTGTCTAATCCAACTGTAGTTATTTTACTTCCTTTGATTTAAAAATGGGCATGTCCCTCCCCCCTACGTGGGATCAGACACCCAGGGGAGTGAATCTCCCTGGCAACGTGGAATATGACTCCCGGGGAGGAATGTAGACCTGGCATCGTGGGACGGAGAACATCTTCTTGACCAAAAGGGGGATGTGAAAGGAAATGAAATAAGCTTCAGTGGCAGAGAGAATCCAAAAGGAGCCGAGAGGTCACTCTGGTGGGCACTCTTACGCACACTTTACACAACCCTTTTTAGGTTCTAAAGAATTGGGGTAGCTGGTGGTGGATACCTGAAACTATCAAACTACAACCCAGAACCCATGAATCTCGAAGACAGTTGTATAAAAATGTAGCTTATGAGGGGTGACAAGGGGATTGGGAAAGCCATAAGGACCACACTCCACTTTGTCTAGTTTATGGATGGATGAGTAGAAAAATAGGGGAAGGAAACAAACAGACAAAGGTACCCAGTGTTCTTTTTTACTTCAATTGCTCTTTTTCACTCTAATTATTATTCTTGTTATTCTTGTGTGTGTGCTAATGAAGGTGTCAGGGATTGATTTGGGTGATGAATGTACAACTATGTAATGGTACTGTGAACAATCGAAAGTACGATTTGTTTTGTATGACTGCGTGGTATATGAATATATCTCAATAAAATGAAGATTAAAAAAAAAAAAAAAAAAAAAAAGACATAATGCTGAGCAAAATAAGCCAGGCACAAAAAGAGAGATATTGTATGTTACCACTAATGTGAATTCTGTGAAAAATGTACAATGTTTTATACTGTAGAATGTAGGGGACCTAGAGATACCAATTAGTGGAGGGGGAATGATAATCTAATAAGAACAGATAAACTATGGAGAGTAATCTCAATGTTATGGGAATGCTCAGAAATGATTATGGTTTGTAAACTTTCTTGGATATAGTAAGATCATGTTGGAAGCAATAGAGTTATTTTAGGTTTTTTTTTTTCTCTTATTCCTTTGTTTTCTTAGGGGTTGTTAATTTTCTTGGGGTATGGTAGGAACATGTTGGAAGCAATGTAGTTATTTTAGATTATTTGTTTTTCTTACTCCTCTGTTTGGACATGGTTTATTAATTTTCTTGGGGTATGGTAGGAACATATTGGAAGCAAAGTAGTTATTTTAGGTTATTTGTTTTCCTTAATCCATTGCTTTGTTTGAAATGTTGTGGGGTTTTTTTGGTTGTTGTTTGCCTGTTTGTTTTTAATTTTTTGATAAACAAAGTTAAAAAATTGAAAAAAAATCAGTAGAAAAATGGGAGTAAAAACTAAATGACAAATAGGGTGGGATGGGGGGATGGTTTGGGTATTCTCTTTTCACTTTTATTTTTTATTCTTATTCTGATTCTTTCTGATGTAAGGAAAATGTTCAGAAATAGATTGTGGTGATGAACACATAACTATATGATCATACTGTGAACAGTTGATTGTATACCATGGATGACTGTATGGTTTGTGAATATATTTCAATAAAACTGAATTAAAAAAAAAAAAAATGGGCATGTCAACCTCTCTCTCCAACTAAGCCACCTTTGCAGGTGATCTCGCTGCCCTCCCCTCACCTTGGCACCTGACTCCCAGGGGTGTAAATCTTCCTGGCAACGCAGGATATGACTCCCAGGGATGAATCTGGACCCGGCATTGTGGGATTGAGAACATCATCTCGACCAAAAGGGGGATGTGAAATGAAACGAAACAAAGCTTCAGTGGCTGAGAGATTTCAAATGGAGTCAAGAGGTCACTCTGGTGGACATTCTTACACACTATATAGATAACCCTTTTTAGGTTTTAATGTATTGGAATAGCTAGAAGTAAATACCTGAAACTACCAAATTCCAATTCAGTAGCCTTGCCTCTTGAAGACAACTGCATAAAATGTAGCTTACAAGGGGTGACAGTGTGACTGTGAAAACCTTGTGGATCACACTTCCTTTATCCAGTGTATGGATGGATGAGTAGAAAAATGGGGACAAAACCTAAATGAAAAATAGGGTGGGATGGGATGGGGGGGGGCGTGATTTGGGTGATCTTTTTTATTTTTATTTTTTATTCTGATTCTGATTCTTTCTGGTGTAAGGAAAATGTTCAAAAATAGATTGGGGTGATGAATGCACAACTATATGATAGTACTGTGAACAGCTGATTGTACACCATGGATGACTGTATGGTATGCGAATATATCTCAAAACTGAATTTTTTTAAAAAAATGGGCATGTCAAGAAATTCTGACCAACAAAACAGGAAGGGACATCTGCTTAGGGGCTTGTGGGGAAAGTTTATTTGCTTTCAAAAAGAGCCAGGAAGAAAAAGTCCCTGTTCCCTTTCCCCTCCTGCAGGATGTGAGGGTTGGAAGGCTGACAGGAGAGGACAAGCTGGAGAACAAAGCCAATATGCTGGGTGACTCCCTGAAAAGATGGAGAACTGGAGACTGCAATGATGCCGCCGAGCTGCAAATTAAACCTTCTGGCCTTCCCTTCCTCCAGACTTCTTGTTCTATTAATTAGGAATTGTCTTTATTATTTAATCTGCTTTTAGTTAGGTTTTCTATTATTAGCAGCCACATTTTTTCTAACTAACATATCAAGACGTGTTGAGCGCTTCTGGATGCCAGGCATGAGTCTAAACTCTCTGCAGGTACTACATCAGGTGACACAGAACCCTATGAGTTGGGTTCTCTGATTACCCTGTTTGACAGACAAGTAAACTGAGGTATGGACAGGTTTAGTAATGGGCCCAAAACTCAGATATGACAAATAGCCAGGAAGACCGACAAGCCATTCTGATGCCAGTGTCTAAGCTAAACTAAATCTTGAAAACATTTATTTCAAAGAGATATAAAATAACATAAATTAACTTCAAAATCTGGTAGTATTTTAAGAAAATTGTTTTCTAAGTAGAACATCCATGTATTTTTTATTGTTTAAAATTATTTCCATCCCACAATGAATGTATCTAACTTTCATTATGATAAAAATCAGTAAATACCATTAATGGTATCAAAAGCAAACTGTCCTTTTTGTTGTTGTTTCACAATTGCCACACACCCTCTCACATGCACAATTATTTTAGGAGATCCTCAATATAAAACATAGACTGAGATGAAATTAAAAAAAAATTTCTCCCACTGAGAAATCTAAATGGAAAACATCTATTCCAATATCTAGAGAAAAGAATTCTTAATGAATTTAATAATTATTGAATCAGATCAACAACAAAACATTTTTTTACTGAGTACCTACCTCGTTTTCCATCCATGCGAACTTCTTTAAGAAAACCAAGTGACCAGGTATGTATAAAAAAACAACCAAGTGACCAAGTATGTATTTTTTTTTAACTATTAAAACTACAAAGAAAATAAAGTTAAATTCTTAGTCTACATATGAAGCTAAGGCAAATTTGCTTCTCTAACAGTGATGTAACTGTAACAATTTTGCAAATAATCATTCTTCCGAAAATGAGAAACAGTTTTTCTACCTGAGTGGTAAACTACTCTGATTTCCTGAACTGCAAATGACTGCAATGCAAAATAAACTTAAATACTATAAAATAGGTCCTTGACATTTATGAAGAGATAAATCCCCAAACCTGACAAAATAATCTAAATTCTGAAACACCACTATAGCCGATGTTCATCTTATAAAATGAAGTCTGGCATAAGAGAAAATTTTAATTTGCTTCTTCATATCCTGTGAGCTATTGTCTATTGATGAATTAAAGAGCCTTTAGTCTGCCTGGAAAGTCTTCATTGACTGCATTACACCTGTGCCTCAGCAACATGACAAACTCTAAAGTCATGATCCTGCAGAATCTACAGCAAATAATCACAACTTCTCTTAAGAAATGTTTGATCAGGGACCATTGCAGAAATACAATTAGTTTATGTTAGATGAACTCTAACATAGAGCCTGATACTTAAAGTTGGTTAGAATAATTTACCTTCAATCACCATTGTTATGGGGGAAACCTCTTTGGGGAATGGCTAGGATGTTACATCAATGACGCATGTGTTAGGATTCACAGATGTTACCTGTTCTTGCTTCTCCAGCCACTTGTCCACCATTGGATGACTGGCACTCAGGGACGAGCGAGCATTGTCCCTCTGAAATTGGTTAGACCAGTTACTGGTATCCCGTGGGAGGCTTCTGTAGTTTTCATCTTTCTATTCAAAAAGAAACATAGACATGTCTTGTAAAAAAAAACAGACCTTGCAAATTAATGCTATAACTGGTTTTTCAAAAACAGCTGAAAAACAGTTCCACATATTTCAAATATTTCCTCAAGCCTATACAAAACAGCTGATTGAGGAAATTCCACACAGATTAGGACAGAGGAGACTAATGACCGAAGCAGGCGAGTCAAACACATACAGGGAGGTGCCGGGAGACAAAATCCCACACTCGCCCTCCCACCCAAATCAGTCTCCCCAGGCCAAGAATGCACACCAGAAAGTGAAAAACAGGTCTCCATTTTGGTATTTTTTCTTTTCTTCTTTTGAATCTTACAATTATATTGTGAGGTACCTTCTACAATTCATCAAAAATGTTTAAAACAAGGAAGATCACTGAATCGGCTCTCTATCTGGAGGCTTCTAGTTTTTCACTTTGGTCAAAATAAATCTTAGGACTTTCTAGACGTGATATGTCACCTACATCTACTTCACATGGTGGTCAGTAGCATCAACTCAAGCATCAAGTAAAGAAAAAAATTGGCCTATCACAACACTTCGTATATTATAGGTGCATAATTGTTCCCTTGGACATTCCTAAGGCAACTGATGTCTGTACATATGAACCTATTTAGGCAATAAATATCTATTTAATCCTCTTCAGAACAACCAAATGTACTGGATATTTCTTTCAAATAACAAATTATAACAACTTCCTTTGGCATTTGGACTATCAAACTTAATTTCAATGTTCTGAAAAGAAATGAGAAAGCTAAGGAAGTCAAACTTTTAAGTACAATAACTAAATCTAGATTATCTCCTACAAGATCAAATTAAAAATTCCAACCTCAGTTCAATCTATTTGTATCAGTGCTCCACTTTAAGAGAAGTATTGAAATACTCCCATTAATAAGTCTGTTAAGAGTTGTCTGCAAATATTATTGTTTATTCTTCATTATTCAAACTATTTTAGCAATCAAGTGAAACAGAAACAAAAAGTGCAATATAAAATGTTTGCATCATATCAACCTTAGCTGTTGAACAGGATACTGTTTTCTCTTGCTTTGTGAGTCCACCAAATAACAAAACTTAAAAATGAATTCTTAGTCTAGGTATTCATGATAGTTTGAATTATGTTCCCCAATTTAGACGTGTTCTTAATCCTAATCCATGTTTCTGTAGGTGTGAACCCATTGTATACAGGACCTTTTGAAGAGGTTATATTTAATTGAAGTGTGGCAAACTGAATCAGAGTGCATCTTAAATCTGGATTGCTGGAGGCCTCTATAAAGAGAAGCCACAGGGAGCAGCGGGAAGTCAGTGGGAACCAGAAGGGCAGAGAGGGAGAAAGGAGAGGATGTCCCCATGTGAGAAGATGCAGAGATCCGAGACAAGGAACCCCAAGGATTATGGCAAGCCAGCACCAGAACGCGACAGTCTTTGGGGAGAAAGCATGGTCTTGCCGAAGCCTTCATTTGTACTTGTGGCCTCTGCACCACGAGCCTATAAATTCCCAATATTTTAGCCAACCGACTGTGTGGTATTTTTAATAGCAGCTCAGGCAAACTAAGACAGTATTCTCTGTCAATACTATGTGATATGAAAATGCATCAACCAAAACCAAAAATCTGCACATATTTACCAGTATAACCTTTGATATAGAACTTTGAAACTGATTTTTTTAAAGAATTAATCCATAAAAAATAATATGAACTTAAAAACTCAGTATCAGAATTAAACTTTAGCAGCAAGTAAATAATTTTCACTAGAAAAAACTATACATTTCTGGTTACTGTACCTCAAGAAAGCTGTAATGAAGCATAACCACAAGTACAAAGGAAATGCTGCCTTTAAAAGAGGCTCCTCAGCGCACAGGGATTATGGAACAACTGTGTTTACAGTATGGAAATGGTAAGAGGAAATGGTCAAAGTCTAAAGGAAAGAGTGAAGAAATAAAGAAATTAAAGCTCACCAAATCTCAAAATACTAAGAGCCTCTTCTTAAAATCTGATTATGACAACTGCAGAACAAATGAGCTGTTGCTTTACATGATAGAAATAAACATACTAGCAAGAAATTTATATAAAGACATAAAGGGTGGATAAATTTATTAATGACAGAAACTTAAATGTCTACAAAGAGGACTGAACAGGTGTGGAGAAAAACTTTTTAGGGCAAGGCTAGGGACCTGACTTTTATACTCATTTTCCACCACTGCAGGTGATGATCACATCAACTCCTGACTTTGAAAATGAATAAGTAAACAGAAAGTATTAAAAATCTATCCTGCCTTTCAGTAAAAACTGTATTTTATAGAAACCAAACAGTGCCAGTTAATGAGGAGAAGCTTGTCTTTTGAGAAGAATGACAAGTAATGGAAGTAGCATACATAATAGATTTAGAAAAATCACCATTTTCAGCTCCTAATGAAATAATTCATTCAGGCAACAATAATCAACGGATGCTAAAATTGTTAGGTGAAAAGTTGATGGGGAAATGGATGTTTGCATAGTGCCAGGTATCGCTTGCAAAGGAAAAAATACATCATTAAAATGAAGAGATCAGAGACCACACAATTCTGACTTTTCTGGGTTTCTGGAATTCAATGAGCTACTGGCACTCCTCTGCTCTTTCTGGATGGCCATCATTTTAATGATACATTATCATCATTCTTCCTTAAATGGCCTCTGTTAACTGTATGACTGCTTAGTGCTGTCTCCCTGGACAAGCTCCGAAAGTACACAATTTCAGAATCCTCTACCCTAACAACTTCTAGGCACTGGTCACCAACACCAACCTTTTTCCCGAGTTCAAGATCTAAATTTTTAACAGGATGTCCTAAAGGTTCTTCAAACGCAACAGACCCAAAATGAAACCCATCTTTTATATCAACCCACCCACCCTTCCCCAAAATATTCAAAATCATTTCTTCTCTCTCCTTCCTCTCTAATTGTCACAGTTACAAAGTTTGGTGGATTCAGTGTTCTTTGCCAACATTTCATTCCTTGGCCATCACCCTAGTTAAGAACCATCTCTCATCATACCCTTTGGACTCTGGCTGAAGCCGTACTCTCTAGCAGTGTTCTCCACTGCTTCCTGACATAGGATTTTTCTAAATTGTATGTTGAACCGCATTACACCTGTGGCAAACACTGCAGCTAGACCAGAGGAAGTTTCAGACAATCGTGCTCACTGCATCACACACGAAGACTTTTACTCAAGCTTTCCCTGGGCCTAACCTTCCAGTAACATTTCTTCTATAAAAATACCTCCCATTCGTCAAAGCCCAGTTCAAATGCTACTTTCTTTAAGATGCATTCTCTGATTCTCAACAGAACTAATTCTGCCACGCCCTTTGTTACCACTATATTCTAATTTTACTTCTAATTATAGTTCTAACTTATAATTTAATTGTTAAAATTGCTATTTCACTATAACAGAAATCTGGGCAGAACATTGCCATTCACCTTTAAACCCAAGCACTTAGCACAGTGGCATACATCAATGTTGATGGCTTTCTCGTGAATATTTTTACATTTACAATCTTCACATAGTTTCAGAATCCCAGAATACTTAAAGAACACTTTATTTTTTTGGATATATAAGGAAATGCTTAAAAAAGTATCAAGATAAAACTACTGTATTTTCAGATTTATACTAAAAGAAATATACCTTGTTATGTCTATTTCAATTTAAGGTCACATCTAAAGTATACAATGTCTATGGAAAAAATGTGTCTATTTCCAATTACATTTAAAAAACAATGTGTCATTTCTCCATTTCTGTCAGATAGGTGACAACATCCTACCTCCAATTGTGACATGTAATCCACACAGCAGAGCATCACATAATAATCATATTAAGACAGATACTGGCTAAAAATCAAAAGGTCTGTCCCTTTTGAACTATACCTGAAAAATTCCATACTTTTATATTTGTAGAATCAACTTTGAGCTGCTAAGGGATAAGAAAAATAAAGCTGACATTAACCCCTCATAACAAAAAAGTTTTCCAATTCAACATTGTTATTGGAAAGTCAATAACAAATCCATGTATTAATTTATTTATAATGTCTGAAAGGATCAGTTTATTGTAGTAATATTAAGTCATTATCAACTATGAGAAGAATTTCTAAAATATGTTATTAATCACTATGCAACACACACATTTATATTGTTGATAGTATCCTGCAGGCACTGCTAGCATTTTAACAATATTCTTCCTCACAATCCAGCCAAAAATTTGGATCAAGTACATGTAAAGCTTTAGTCATGTAAAGCTATGATATGTTTTTACATATCATGTAAATACATCTCAACAGTCATGTATTCATGATATGAGTATATCAATACACAGCATAACATGCAAGTACTTTCTATTTCACAATATATACTTGGATATTTCCAACTGAAATGCACACAATGCATTCTAGTCTCTTCAATTTGCAATATGCCTTTCAGTATCAACGATTTTTTTTAAATATGGTAATTTTAACTATATCTATATAATACCGTCTATATTCATTTATAGATCAAACTGTAATAACTACAAAAAGGCAGAATTTTAAATCAAGTATATTGAAACACCTATATTTCATTATCTAAAGATTGGAAAACAAAGCCATCAAATTAATATTTTTTTCAACAAATTAGAGTTGCCTTTATAATAAATTGGAGACTGTGGTTTAAATTTAATTCAAAAATCAAGCAAATGCCTCCATTCTATGTAGGTGTATATATAATACACTTCAAAGCATAAACAGAAATCTTTTTAGACTTATAAAAATCTATCAGTAGTAACTATGAAAAATTTATAAATATTCTAATGATTCTAATGTAATAATTTATTACAGTAAAGTCACTACATTATCTAAAAGATTATATAAGAAAAATACCTTAAGGAATCATTCTACTTTTTTAAAATTTTAACTTTAATCCTCCACTTACGAGACTGCCCCCAGTCACCCAGCTTTGTACTGGGTGGGAAATTTTCCCTCTTGCCATGAAGAAACAGATGTTACTGCTGTGATCAGGGATTTTTCTTATCATCTAAATATACTGCTACATCATCAGGTGTCAAAAAGCCATCCAGGCTGGGAAATGCATATTAATTTGCCACATGCTGGTAGCAGTATAGTTACGGGGTAAATCTCTTTCAGGGTACAGAGAGTACGTGCCCATTCTCTCCCTGTACCCCTCCCCAAACCAATTACAATCCAATAAAAAGAAATTACACAGAACCCATCCAATGCCTTGAGACAGAAGCTTATTCCTGGCATGCTAAGCTGCAACTCCCAGGCTTTATCTCACAGAAACAGTGAGTGATGGTCAGATCTCTCAGCAAGGCTCCATCCCTATGTTGCAGAAATTTGGGACTATTTCATGGATGTTAATAAACAATAAAATAAAACAACTTCTTGTTAATGAACAAAAACTAAAATATGTTTTCTTAGATAAGAATACCCAGCCATGAGAATGCAGCAATTTTTAAATCCATGAGCATTTCTCAAATTCAGGCCTGTCATGGGGACAGGTGCCAACCATGAGTCAGTAATTAACAACATCAGTTGATGAATGTTTACTGTAATTCATTCCAAAGAGGAAACTCAGATCTTTCAGGGAATGGCCAGGTGTGTCAGAAGGCTCACAGATCTGGGACTAAGCCTTGCTCTGCAGACTCCAGATACCTGAGTATAAACTGTGGGTGATACAACCTACCTTGTAATTTTTACTTTTCTACTTCTAATTTTGGGATAATTTTAAATGTATGGAAATATTGTAAAGGTAATACAAGAGAGCTACCATACACTCTTCACCCAACTTCCTCTAATGCTTACATCTTACATCAGGGTATACTTGCCCAAACTCAGAAATTAACATCAGTATATTATACTATTAACTAAACTATAGACTTCATTGGCATTTCCTCAGTTTTCCCACTGATGTTGCGTCTGTGTTCCAGGCTCCTATCCAGGACCTCCACCTTACATTTAGTTGTTGCAGCTCCTTAATCTCCTCTGATCCATGACAGTTTCAGTCTTTCCTTGCTTTCCTCAACAATGACAACAGGTATTTGGTAGAATGGCCCTACCACCCCAGTGGGGTTGTCTGATTTTTTTCATGATTAAATTGAGGTCTTGAGTTTTGGGAAAGAGGACCACAGAGGCAAAAAGCCTTTCTCATCACATCGTATCTGGGACCTGATATTACTGTGGTTATCACTGGGAAAGTTAACCTTGATCTGATGTTTAAGTGGAGTCTGTCAGGTTTCTCCACTGTAAAGTTACTGTTTTTCACTTTCCACACTCTACTCTTTGAAAAGAAGTCATTAAGTGCAGCCAACACTGAAGGAGAAAACAGAATAAAGCTTCAGTTCCTGGAGGGAGAAGTATTACTTAAGCCATCTGGAATTCTTCAGTAAGGAAGATTTGTCCCTTCTGCTTGAATAAGTTTGTTCAATCATTTACTTTTTTCAGTATGGACGCATGATATTTATTCCATTCTCTAGGCTATAATCCAATGCTATCATTATTTACTTTGTTGTTGTTATGCTGATTTGAAAAATGTAGATAAAATACCAAGGAAAAGGTCTAGCGTATAATTTTCCAATAATGATGACATTAATTACAAGGATTAGATAACAACAACAATACATTAATAACAAAGATTAGAGAAAGTAGACAACCACAAATCTGGGAGGGGAAAGAAATGCAGATTGGTCAGCATAATCAGATAATTATAATGACATCAATGAAATCAGCATATTTTTACTTAAGACTTAACAGACTATACAGTTGTTGAGGTTTTAAAAAATTATACCAGTTCTAATAAACAGATGCTCATCATTATGAAATGTTGAGTAATTTAAAATAATCAACTAAATGAATTTTTCAGCCATATATAAATTCTGTACATATGTTGGGAAATGGGAGGCATATTTTTAAGAGCACAGAATTTGAAATTGGACAATTGGGGTTCATGTCACAGCCTGAACATTAACACAGCTGGTTTAACTGTTAGGTGAGTTTCTCAAACTCTCTCAGGATCACCAAGGAAATGGGAATAACAGCCGTACCGAACCTGAGAGGATGATCAAATGAGACGTAACATGGAACACACCAAGCATCGTGCCTGGCACACAGTAAGCATGCACGTGCAAGTGCACACACACGCACACACGCACGTGCAAGTGCACACACACACACACAAACCACTTGACCAGCATTTCATGAAAATATCAAAACCTCAAAACCAGATATGGTTTAGGGAAGGGATAAGTGGAAGTCACTCTACCACAAATTGTAAAACAACTCATTCGAATGCATTTCTCTGAAGGCAGCCCCAGCACACAGTGGCAACAGGAATGAAGCAAATTAAAGAGCTGGACCATTTAGAATGGAGACACCAGATGCTCCAGTCTCAAGCAATCCCATCTCATATTTTCTGGCTTGAAGTGATTAGATGTAATTTAATGATTCCAAATAGGTAGGTTTATAAGATAAAGTAACAAAAATTAAAAATAGAAACCAACTTAAAAAGATGAAGTGAGGCCAAAATCTTATTTCCTGGTCCTCTCCCCCAAGTCAAGAAAAGTATGGTCAATATATTCATTTCCCTCTGTACCAGAAGTAACTTTGAGGGTGTTCATTAACAGTTCTGACATTAACTTGCATTTATACTCCTGGAGTGGTTAGCGAACTCTAAAAATATCACATCCATGTTGAAATAAAAATTCTCTCAATAATACCTTAGAATTTCATAACTTTGAACACAAATTATAATATTTAAAGGATGTGAAGACAGATTATATCCCTAAAGGTAGAAAAAAAATAATCGAGACTTACTAAGTTTATTAGCAACTCAGATGAGGTGAGCATGGCACTTGAAGCTGACCTCCTATGTAAATGATATAAATGATGTAACCATCATTTACTCAAAGTACAAAAATGCACTGCACTCAAATTAGTATTTTTTACTATGCAGAATAGGAGGGTGAAATGAATAGTTTTAGGAACCTTTAACATGAAATACAAATGTTGCAACAGAATAGTCTGTGTCTGGGCCTCAGGTGCATCCCCCTTGAAGGTGCATACCCCTTGAAGCTAATGCCGCAGAAAACTGATCACAGCTATAGATCTCTCACAGAGGAAAGGTGTTGTTTGAAAGGTCTATCTTAGCTCGTCCTTTGAGGTTTTGAACGGTTCCTGTAACTGGCCGGTAGTTATGCTTGGCTCATGAATAACCCAAAGATAGATGAATGTTTTTCAACAGTCAACTAGTTAAGTGTAATAGTTAAAAAATAAAATAGTATTTTCAAATTTACTGCTACGTGAACTGGCCATACACATTAGAAAGAACAAATAAGAAGAAGCAAAGACAAGGAGGGCAAAGAGTTGAGAAGGGGGGTGAGGGAGCAGAGAAATAGAGTATTTCTTTAAAATAAACAAGAAAATAGATACTAACTATGTCCCATACCAAGAAGTTATTTTAGAATAGCATGGAGTAGGATTCATTGAAATTGCTAATATCTTGTCTGCATAGAAACTGCTAAAGTTTTCTCACTCAATAAAACAGAGAACAGTCATTTTCTGGAGGTGTCTAGTGCGTGAATTATCATCGGTGAACTCATATGTGATACGGGAAATTTGGCATCTTGACTTAGTACATTCAAATACACTTTGAACTAAGATGATGGGGGTGCACAAAAGAACATTAGCAGAAACATTGTTTTTATCAGAATCCATCTAGAAAAATTATGTCCAATTCTACTTTTGCATTGATGGGAAGTATCCAATATCCCCATGGGTAGCTGTAGTACTCTTTAAAAGTCCAAACAAAGAATTTTAATTGCTTTTCATTTGAAAATGAAAAAGTTGTGCAAACCAAGTATGAAGAGAAGTGCGGTGTCACAAAACCAAATACAGCAAATGCTCCAAATGTCCTCTCCTAAAGGCATACACACTTGCCCTTTTCAGCAGACAAGAGGTTCTCAAAACAACAACTGAACTTAGGAATCAACAGAGGAGCTTTAAAGAAATACACACAAATTTCTGCGTATGTGCATATTTCTTCCTTTAAAAGTTCACAAGTAATTCTGATGCACAGCCAAATGGAACCATTAAGTTATATAGTAAGATAGTAAGTTCTGGAAGTTAGGAACAGTTCCAGTTACTTCTTTGGTTTTCTTTATCTCCCAAGTCCACCTCCAACCCCACCAAGTCTAGAACTTCTCACAGTGCTTTATACACCATAAGCATGTTATACTTTATTATTGATGAGTTTATTGGAATCAACTGTCAATTATTTTAAAAATGTTCATCTCCTTGATCAAATCATCCTAAGAAAATAATCAGGGATGCCATCATAAATATATATATATAAGGATATTCACTAAAGGGTACTTTTAAATGTTACTTAAATAAGCAAAAAAACTGGCAAAATACTGTCAATGGTCAAATAAAGTTAATAAATACCAACTACAAGAAAAAACTCAGTACACGATAGAACATTTTGCAAGCTATCAATACTTATGAGACGTAGGATGGTGCTCTCAATACAGGTTAGACAAAATTGCCAGAAACTAAACTATACTTATTACATGATTTTCCACTGGTAACAAGGACCACAGCCATCTCTACAGAGCTATGCTCCACAAAAAATCATGAAGTTACACTTAAACGTGAGTTCCATTCATCTGCGAGACTCCAAATTAGTTACCTGGTTCTTCATATTTTTCATTAATTCATAAACGCAAAAAGCAAATAGCATTATTATCAGAAAAAAAATGTTTTGAGAACCTTAAAATGTGCTATGAGACATGCTTATAAAAATAAGTTTCTAAAAGTAAAAGAAATAAGATCTCACACTCTTCTAAAGGCACAGGAAGGGAGACGACAAAGACATAATTAAGAAAGAAGAAGGCATCTCTTCCAAGACTCTGCATGTATCAGGGGAATTGGAAAGATACCAAACATGCCAAGCAACTAAATCAAACAGAAATAATAAACCCAGGGGGTAAGAAACATTCCAAGGTCTCTCTTTAAGAAATGAAAAAAAAAAAAGCTAATGATGCCAAGACAATATGTTCTCCTATCACTTTTCTTCCCCTTTCCCTAATCAGGTAAGACTTTCTCTTGGAAACTAGTCAACATATGATTTTTATACTAAATCATCCTGTGTAAATTTTTTGATGGGAACTATAACTTAAAAAAATCAACAGCTCTCATTTAGGAAAAAGGAACAAGGTCTTATAACAACTGCATAGTGAAATAGTACAAAGGCTTTATCCTTGGAACTTCATGGTAGACTGTTCTAGTGAGTGCCTCATTACAGCTTTCTTTATAGAACGAATCAAACACTCCCCAAATACCAGTCTGCCTCTTGATTCCCCATGACACTAACTAATACAGGTGACCAAAGAGATGACAAAGATGACTTAAGTATTCACACTGATTGAAATACTCTTTCCCAAGATGAAATATTAACCACGTGTACAATCTCAAATGTAAATACACCTTCTAGTGAAATACTTTCCATAAATGTGTGAGCAAAATGGACTCTAAAACAATGGAAACAGAGAGTCAGCCACAAAATGCTGGGGAACCATAATGAATAACTATCTCAAAGAACTTTGAAAAAGGCCAAGACTCCCTTCTTCACACTTCCATATAAAAGTATGACAAGTTTTAAGAAATCTAGAAGCCCATAGAAACTTTGGCCTCTCCAAGCTCTCAGCTGGCTTAGTAGCATCAAAATCTATCTACACTGCCTTCTAAATGTTACAGTGGAATGTGATATTGTCACTATTCCAACCAGGAAGATGCATCTTTCATTTGTGATTTTGAATTACAAGGGAGATTCCAACATGGTAGTTTTCTAATAAATTAGAATGGAACTTTCCTTCTCAGAAAGAAAATACTTTAATTGATTAGCATCTTTATTCTAAAACTGCTTGTTATGCTTACTCAACTTGGAAGAAGAAAAGCCACTTAACTATGTAGGTGACATACACAAGAACGTCAACTTGTTTGACCCATAAGAGATCAATAAATCACAAGACTATGAACTCTTAACTAATTTATTTCCATGAGTTTATAAAGAAAACACTAAACACTGCTAAGGATTTATAATATCTTGAAATACCCAGAATAGGTAAACTCTCATGGGCTGAATAGAAATCAATAAATGTAATGTTTTGTGTCTGGTCAGCAAGTACACTTTCCTCTAAGCATACTTTCTGAATACTGAAAAGATGAGAAGTATTTTTATATCTGAAAATAAGAATATTTAACTCAGATATATACATATAAAAAAACTTTCAGACTGAAACCCAAACAGCATAAAATTGAGAGAGCACATTTGTAAATATGTATTTGAAAAGTACAATAAAAGAATTCAAAAGACTCCTTGCACCTTGCACTTTATGTGTGTTGTCTGCGAATATGGCTTCACCTAGCTATACATGTGTAGGCAAAAGGTCTTTCCTATGTGAAAGTATGGGCATCTGCCTATATTAATAAACACTCCAGGCAGAGAAAAACCTTGTTGAATAAGTAACAATTAGAAAGAAGTACAGTTGAAGGATGTCTCACAGCACTGTTACTTATAATATGTAAAAATGGAAATAATATAAATGTCCAACAGTTTGAGAATGGTTAGTAAATTAGAGTACATTCTACAATGATGAAATATTTTGCACATATTACAAATATTTTCAAATAAAACTTATACTGAAATCCCTATATGAGAAAAATGTAGAAATAATTGGGATGAAAACATGTAGACAGTCTGACTGCAACTCTAAGGAGTATGGGTGTGTGTGAGTGTCTGTGTTTGTGTGGTCACCAACATTTTAATACTGGTGATGGGAATTACGGATAATTTTATTTTGTTCTATTTTATTGAGTTTCCCAAATTTTCTTCCATGATAGATATATGTTATTTAAAACAAGAAGTCAGGGTGGTGGGTGTGTTTAATTGGCAATGAACATTTCCACCGTCTTCTAGTGTGCCTTCCCATCCCACAGAGGCTGGAAAGCTAAGGCTACGTTTTTCAGATTCCCTTGCAGCTAAGGTTCTGGATGCAAACTGGAGTCTGCCAATCCAGATTCAATAGCATATGATTTTTAATGGTGAATTTTTTTGTGCAACAGCAACCACTTCTTGGGCTGTCGGTAATGGCAAGTATGAGGATGGAGATGATAGTGTTCGGAGGCAGCAGTCCAGGGGTCCGTCTCCAGCTTTGCAGGTGCCAAGGACAGGCAATTGTGAGACACTTAGGACAGAATGCTAATGTCTAGCAGCTAGACCCTGGGAGGCAGATTCCAGCCCCTGGGCTACAGTCACTGCAGCACATGCTCCTACTCAGCAACTGCACAGAACCAAAGCTCACCTCCTACACTGGGGCAGAGGTAGCAGCTCCCATGGCAGGCAGATTCATAGTTTTGGACTGCTCTGACAAGTCCTTGAGGCCCAACTTGAGGGCCTGCTACTCAACCCTTCCAATTATTTTGGAAGAAATTCTGAATATTAAGCCCTTTTATGTTTCAAATAGCTACCAAGGATGTTTGCTGCAACTGACTAATACACTCAAGATATTGGGAGTTAAATGAAAACGCTGATTATCTCATGACTTCTGAACCACTATCCTCCAACTAATTGAAAACCTTTTTAAAAAGTAATGAATGCTTTTCAAACTCACAACTTGACTTGTTTATACATTTATGAATATCCATATAAACTGGGTTTACGCTGAATAAAAATTAAATTTCATGAGATATATTCATAAACTGGATTCTGCTGCTTTGAATAGCCCATTGCACGATAAAGCCCTCTAAAATTTCATTGCATGATAAAGCCCTCTAAAATTTCAATCTTAATAATCTTTACGAGGAGGCACTCTGATGTAATTCTTCATCAAATCCATAACAAAATATTTGAGTAACGTGAGCCTAACAGTTAAGCCCCTAATCCAAAAATCAGAGAATAAAGCACACTCTGCATTTTTCTTGGTAGATTCTCCTTAAACTTATGCACTCTATTTTTTTAAACTTGAACTAGTTTAGAGAAGAGTTTCTTAAAATATAAAACAAACTTAAAAGAAATGTTTAAAACAGCCATTTTTACATAGATGGAAAGGATAAATCAAGCAAGTACCAAGCTACATCCATCTAAAATATTAATACATGACTACTGTATTTTCATATACTGTGCTACATTACTGACTGCACTGAAAAAATGTTTATTAATTCATTCAATTCAAAAAATGCTTATGAGCATCTATTCTACAGATTCAGCTGTGAAAATGACAAGCAGCTTAAGGCTCATTGTGTAAAAGGTTAGAATCATGGCAGAATGGTATGATAAGACTACTAGGACTACATGACAGAGCATTAAAAAGCAAACTGGAAAAAAAATAGACTGGATAGACTCAAATAAATGTTATTTATTTAGACTAAATGAGTTTGATCAAGGACTAAAATAAATTTGATCAAGGTCAAGGAAGAAAATTTTATTAAGATTAGACAGCAGACTTCCATTTAGTAGGGAGACTTAAAGAGGATAAAATTACCTACTCGGTAGTCAGAATAAATTACCATTAGGGTTTTTTTCATTCTCAAATACTCAAAATGCTATAATTTATTTAATGTACCTCACAATCCAACATGAAAACTTGCATATATCTGTATACAATAACCCTGTAAGTATGTGCAAAAAGCTCACCTAAGGGTTGCCCATGAAGAGAAACTGTAAGCAACTGGGAGACAGAGCAAGAGAGGGACTTTCACTGCACACATTTCAAATTGAAAACTGACATTTCCCAATCATATGAGCATATTATGTATTCAAAAACTGAAGACATAAATAAATGTACAACACATATAGCACCAAATTTTATCAGAAAATTCAAGTCCACAATAAAGCAGGAGATGCCCTGAACTTTCATGTCAAAGTTGAATAAGCACACACACTCAAGGGGCCTTAGTGAATACCCCCTAGAAGCAAAGGATCTAGCCAACATCTGAAACTCTGATACTAAGAGATGTGGAGGACTGCAGCCAGAAGGAGGTAGTAGTTACCTTCCGCTCACAGGCTTTGGGGCTGCCAGCAGAGTTTTGCTTGAGGAAACCAGCTGTTGTGGACCAGCGTGTGGGATTTTTCCGTGAAGGCTCTTCAGAGGAAAAATTATTATCACTGACAGAAGCTGAGATGCCAATTAAAGCTGGGTCACTGCTTCGTCGGACATGAAGAGGCATATCTATAAATAAAAAGGAAAAGCACTATGTTAAGAAAAAAATATATATTAGTGTTCTGAAAACCACATATTAGGATAAAAGCAGTTAAATCGTAAAGGTTAAACAATAGTTTTAAGAAAACGACAGTGGGCCAGCATTCTAAATAGAAATTCCATTCGTTCCTTTAAAACACTTAATGGCGAATGAGTTCGTGTTAGA
Source organism: Choloepus didactylus (assembly GCF_015220235.1). Classification (NCBI taxonomy): domain Eukaryota; kingdom Metazoa; phylum Chordata; class Mammalia; order Pilosa; family Megalonychidae; genus Choloepus; species Choloepus didactylus. The sequence goes on from NC_051311.1 coordinate 17,967,825, forward strand.
TGTGATAGAGGGATGGGCAGGCTTTGCAGCAGATTGCCTGGCTGGTACCCAGGCTCCATCACTTGTTCTCTGGGTGGCTTTGAGCAAGTTGCCTAGCTGTCCTGTGCCCTAGTCCCTTCTTATGTACCTCTCTCACGAGGTTGCTCTGAGTGTGACATGAGATAACGTGCTTAAAACAGTGCCTGGCACAGGGTAACACTCAATATATGATAACAACCATGACTACTATTATTATTCCAATATTTCTAACTATCTCCTATCACTCATATAAAATAAAAGTAACAAATCTAAGCAAAGGAACAAATTTCATCTAATTTGAATCATATCTAGTGGACTAAAGGCACAGAATGTAGATAAAATCAGGCTACTCTATTAAAGAATTTTGTTGAAGAAAATATTTTGTTCAATCAAGTATTATCAGAAAACATATTTCTTATGTTGAAGATAAAGCAGATCTTGATAATATGCTAATAAGTAGACAGTATTTGCCATACATGCATATACACAATTACATGAGACAGTATTTTAGCAACTGTATTCCTATGGAAGAGGAGTTTGCTTGCAAATTACTGTAATAAAATCAATAACAAAACCAGGCTAGCATTTGTATCACTAGCACTGAGAGCATCTCACAGAGATGATCACTGTTAGAGCAGAGAAGAAACAGAACTACAAAAAGCAGAGAGTAACATTTAGAATAGGAACCCAGAGCCCCACTCATCAACTGAGTGAAATCACTCAAAAAATATAAGCATAAGATAATTTTTATTATATTATGTAAAATAATCTGTTTTCAAAACTTAGCATGCAAGTTATTAAGTTAAAAATTAATAAATATTTACTAATGTTTTACAAAAAAATCCTCTAACAAAACAGCTTTAACCATGAGAAACAATTCTGGAACATTGAAGAATGTTAGGCATTGGTCTATGGTTTATGACTAAAGACAATTTATATACATTGAAGATTACATTTAAACCATTGTCAGTTCAATAGACTCAAGGATGTTTGTACTGGTTTGTATATATTATTTCCCCCAGAAAAAGTCATGTTCTTTGATGCAATCTTGTGGGGGCAGACATATTAGTGTTGATTAGGTTGGAACCTATTGGTTCGGTGTCTCCATGGAGATGTGACTCAATCAACTGTGGGTGAGACGTTTCATTGGATTATTTCTATGGAGGGGCTGCCCACCAATTCAGGGTGGTTCTTTATTGGATCACAGGAGTACTTTAAAAAGAGCCATGCTGGTCCAGATGCAGAGCAACTGAGAGTGACATTTTGAAGAGGAGCTGCAGCTAAAAGAGGACAAAATGCCCCAAGAGCAACATTTTGGAGAACGCCATTTTGGAACACAACCTGGGATCAGCAGATGCCACCCACATGCCTTCCCAGTTAACAAAGGTTTTCCGGACGCCACTGGCCTTCCTTCAGTGAAGGTATACTTGTCGATGCCAAAGCTTGGAAACTTTTATGGCCTTCAGAATGTAACTCTGTAACCAAATAAACCCCCTTTATAAAAGCCAATCTATTTCTGGTACTTTGCATAATGGACAGCATTAGCAAACCAGAACAATGTTAAAGCAAATTGGAAAGAAATGATCAGAGAAAACAGAAGCATATGAACCACAGGAATATTTCATTTAATATCTGCTTCTATATCGTGAGGATTTAAAAATAGTAATAGAGACTAACCAACATTACAAGAGGGAAAAAATGCAGAAAATTAACTCAAGATTATTGGTAGTGGTATTAATCATTGGGAGAAACACACATATGCAAAACAGGGAAGAATAATTCCAGTCTTTAGTGTGTGTAAATAATTGTGACAGACTTTGCTGCTTAAAATTTGTATTATCACCACCACTACCCCCCAAAAAAAACAGTAAGAACTATATTCACTCTCAGAACAAGTTCACAAAAATATAAATTTAAGTATCTATATGTGTTAGTTTATACTAGAATGCTCTAAAAATTATCTCCCAAGAAGCAAAAAATAATTCTCAGAATCATCAAATAAAATTGCGAACAGAAAGGAAACAAAATGGAAGTTGGGGGAAAGAATAAAATATTTCTAGATAATTATAATAATGCTACCTACATACGGGTTCTGTTGCTTTCCAATTACAGGATCTTTAATAATTCAGTTGTAAAGCAACTCTGGACACCTCAATTTCTGTGGTGTTGTTCTTAACTCTAAAAGAGGTATCAGTAAAAAAAAAATGTTGTTGTTTTTAACTCTAAAAGAGGTATCAGTAAAAAAATGGTGCAGAGGTAATGACCAAAAGCAGTATCTATTTAAAAGACTAACCACATAAGAGTATAAATTCAGGGACTACGTAATTGTATTGAATTTGTTTCGTCACAATAAAACAACTTACTTTGAAAATTCCTTCAAGAGAATACACTGCATACATGACTTAGATTAGATAAATAAGTAAGACCATCATCATTTACCTAGATATGATCACAGTATTGGTCTGTTCATCTAAAACAGACAAAAATAATCAGTATTTTACCTTCATGTACCTGTAACTCTCGAATCAATTGTGGGTGCACGGACAAAAGGGATCAGAGACTAGGTGGGTGAAAGCAGGGACTGCAGACCCCTGTGGGTTGTCTCTTAAAGGTCCAGATCAGGACACGGCCCCAGAGTTACCATTTGCATAAACTACAACATAGGTGATGCCCATTGGAGACGTGTGATAAGGTGGCCCTTCAGTGAATTCATCGTGGATTAAAAACAGTTTCTCCTCATTGTGGTGATCTCCATAAAAGAAATTAATATAAATGTAATCTGTATCTTTAGTTTGAACTACTTAATAATTTGAGATTTCAGGCCCCATGTTCACATTTGTGTTCACTGTCAAATTCAGCAAGGTGTCCTTGATTTGACTGCCACACTGATAAGAAAAGAACAGAATCCAATTTAAGAAATAAATACTATTTTCTCACCAAGGAATGCTGAACGATCTGAAGTGAGGAAAGAATTGAATCATCATCATGCACACAAGCACCATAACCAGGTCAGAAGCAAAAGAGTCCAGGCGGCCACAGTGCCAGGACTGTGTTCGTGTTGCCCTCACTGAAGAAAGGCCAATGGCATCTGAAACACCTCTGTCAGGTGGGAAGGCCTATGGCTGGCATCTGCTGGTCCTTTGCTCCCCGGTTCTATTTCAAAACGGCTTTCTCCAAAATGTCTCTGTTGGCTCCCAAGCATCTAACCTCTATGTCAGCCCTTAACTCTCTTAAGGACTCCAGTGATCTAATTTAGAACCACCCTAACTGGGAAGGGTAATACCTCCACAGAAATAATCCAATCAAAAATGTCTCACCCACAGTTGGGTGAGTCACATCTCCATAGAAACAACATAGTCAAAAAGCCCCACTATATATAGAAGACTAATAAGTCTGCCCTCAAGAGACTGCATTAAAGAATGTGGCTTTTCTGGGAGACATAATATATCCAAACTGGCACATGGAGGAACTACAACATATAAGATACCAAAGCATATCTGAAAAGACATTGTTCTAGACCAGCGTTTCTCAAACTTTTTGATCTCAAGACCCTTTCACATTCTAAGAATTACTGAGGACCCCAAAGAATTTTGTTTACTTAGTGTTCTAGTTTGCTAATGCTGCCAGACTGCAAAACACCAGAAATGGATCGGCTCCCACAGAGGGGGGTTTTCTAGTTACAAAGTTACAGTCCCAAGGCTATAAAGTGTCCAAGGTAAGTTATCAACAATCAGGCACCTTCACTGGAGGATGGCCAATGGTGTCCAGAAAACCTGTTAGCTGGGAAGGCACGTGGCTGGCATCTGCTCCAGAGTTCTGGTTTCAAAATGGCCTCCTCCCAGGACGTTCCTCTCTAGGCTGCAGTTCCTCAAAAATGTTACTCTTAGCTGCTCTTGGGGCATTTTTCCTCTCTTACCTTCTCCAGAGTAAAAGTCTACATTCAGAGGAGGCAGGGCAAGATGGCAGACTGGTGAGCTGTAAGTTTTAGTTACTCCTCCAGGAAAGTAGGTAAAAAGCCAGGAACTGCGTGGACTGGACACCACAGAGCAATCTGTCTTTGGGCATACTTCATACAACACTCATGAAAACGTGGAACTGCTGAGATCAGCGAAATCTGTAAGTTTTTGCGGCCAGGGGACCCGCGCCCCTCCCTGCCAGGCTCAGTCCCGGGGGAGGAGGGGCTGTCAGCTCCGGGAAGGAGAAGGGAGAACTGCAGTGGCGGCTCTTATCGGAAACTCATTCTACTGATTCAAACTCCAACCATAGATAGACTGAGACCAGACACCAGAGACTCTGAGAGTAGCTAGCCCAGCAGAGAGGAGACAGGCATAGAAAAAAAACCAACACGAAAAACTCCAAAATAAAAGCAGAGGATTTTTGGAGTTCCGGTGAACACAGAAAGGGGAAGGGCGGAGCTCAGGCCTTGAGGCGCATATGCAAATCCCGAAGCAAAGCTGATCTCTCTGCCCTGTGGACCTTTCCTTAATGGCCCTGGTTGCTTTGTCTATTAGCATTTCAATAACCCATTAGATCTCTGAGGAGGGCCGTTTTTTTTGTTTTTTTTTTTTTTTAAATCCTTTTTTCTTTTTCTAAAACAATTACTCTAAGAAGCCCAATACAGAAAGCTTCAAAGAATTGCAATTTGGGCACGTCAAGTCAAGAGCAGAACTAAGAGAGCTCTGAGACAAAAGGCAATAATCCAGTGGCTGAGAAAATTCACTAAACAACACAACTTCCCAAGAAAAGGGGGGTGTCCGCTCACAGCCACCATCCTGGTGGACAGGAAACACTCCTGCCCATCGCCAGCCCCATAGCCCAGAGCTGCCCCAGACAACCCAGTGTGACGGAAGTGCTTCAAATAACAGGCACACACCACAAAACTGGGCGTGGACATTAGCCTTCCCTGCAACCTCAGCTGAATGTCCCAGAGCTGGGAAGGTGGAGCAGTGTGAATTAACAAAGCCCCATTCAGCCATCATTTGAGCAGACTGGGAGCCTCCCTACACAGCCCAGCAGCCCAGAACTGCCCTGGGGGGACGGCACTCACCTGTGACATAGCACAGTCATCCCTCAACAGAGGACCCGGGGTGCACAGCCTGGAAGAGGGGCCCACTTGCAAGTCTCAGGAGCCATACGCCAATACCAAAGACTTGTGGGTCAGTGGCAGAGACAAACTGTGGCACGACTGAACTGAAGGATTAGACTATTGCAGCAGCTTTAAAACTCTAGGATCATCAGGGAGATTTGATTGTTAGGGCCACCCCCCCTCCTGACTGCCCAGAAACACGCCCCACATACAGGGCAGGCAACACCAACTACACACGCAAGCTTGGTACACCAATTGGGCCCCACAAGACTCACTCCCCCACTCACCAAAAAGGCTAAGCAGGGGAGAACTGGCTTGTGGAGAACAGGTGGCTCGTGGACGCCACCTGCTGGTTAGTTAGAGAAAGTGTACTCCACGAAGCTGTAGATCTGATAAATTAGAGATAAGGACTTCAATAGGTCTACAAACCCTAAAAGAACCCTATCAAGTTCAGCAAATGCCACGGGGCCAAAAACAACAGAAAATTATAAAGCATATGAAAAAACCAGACGATATGGATAACCCAAGCCCAAGCACCCAAATCAAAAGACCAGAAGAGACACAGCACCTAGAGCAGCTACTCAAAGAACTAAAGATGAACAATGAGACCATAGTACGGGATATGAAGGAAATCAAGAAGACGCTAGAAGAGCATAAAGAAGACATTGCAAGACTAAATAAAAAAATGGATGATCTTATGGAAATTAAAGAAACTGTTGACCAAATTAAAAAGATTCTGGACACTCACAGTACAAGACTAGAGGAAGCTGAACAACGAATCAGTGACCTGGAAGATGACAGAAAGGAAAATGAAAGCATGAAAGAAAGAATGGGGAAAAAAATTGAAAAACTCGAAATGGACCTCAGGGATATGATAGATAATATGAAACGTCCGAATATAAGACTCATTGGTGCCCCAGAAGGGGAAGAAAAGGGTAAAGGTCTAGGAAGAGTATTCAAAGAAATTGTTGGGGAAAACTTCCCAAATCTTCTAAACAACATAAATACACAAATCATAAATGCTCAGCGAACTCCAAATAAAATAAATCCAAAAAAACCCACTCCGAGACATATACTGATCACACTGTCAAACATAGAAGACAAGGAGCAAGTTCTGAAAGCAGCAAGAGAAAAGCAATTCACCACATACAAAGGAAACAGCATAAGACTAAGTAGTGACTACTCAGCAGCCACCATGGAGGCGAGAAGGCAGTGGCACGATATATTTAAAATTCTGAGTGAGAGGAATTTCCAGCCAAGAATACTTTATCCAGCAAAGCTCTCCTTCAAATTTGAGGGAGAGTTTAAATTTTTCACAGACAAAGAAATGCTGAGAGAATTTGCTAACAAGAGACCTGCCCTACTGGAGATACTAAAGGGAGCCCTACAGACAGAGAAACAAAGACAGGACAGAGAGACTTGGAGAAAGGTTCAGTACTAAAGAGATTCGGTATGGGTACAATAAAGGATATTAATAGAGAGAGGGAAAAATATGGCAAACATAAACCAAAGGATAAGATGGCTGATTCAAGAAATGCCTTCACGGTTTTAACGTTGAATGTAAATGGATTAAACTCCCCAATTAAAAGATATAGATTCGCAGAATGGATCAAAAAAAATGAACCATCAATATGTTGCATACAAGAGACTCATCTTAGACACAGGGACACAAAGAAACTGAAAGTGAAAGGATGGAAAAAAATATTTCATGCAAGCTACAGCCAAAAGAAAGCAGGTGTAGCAATATTAATCTCAGATAAAATAGACTTCAAGTGCAGGGATGTTTTGAGAGACAAAGAAGGCCACTACATACTAATAAAAGGGGCAATTCAGCAAGAAGAAATAACAATCGTAAATGTCTATGCACCCAATCAAAGTGCCACAAAATACATGAGAGAAACACTGGCAAAACTAAAGGAAGCAATTGATGTTTCCACAATAATTGTGGGAGACTTCAACACATCACTCTCTCCTATAGATAGATCAACCAGACAGAAGACCAATAAGGAAATTGAAAACCTAAACAATCTGATAAATGAATTAGATTTAACAGACATATACAGGACATTACATCCCAAATCACCAGGATACACATACTTTTCTAGTGCTCACGGAACTTTCTCCAGAATAGATCATATGCTGGGACATAAAACAAGCCTCAATAAATTTAAAAAGATTGAAATTATTCAGAGCACATTCTCTGACCACAATGGAATACAATTAGAAGTCAATAACCATCAGAGACTTAGAAAATTCACAAATACCTGGAGGTTAAACAACACACTCCTAAGCAATCAGTGGGTTAAAGAAGAAATAGCAAGAGAAATTGCTAAATATATAGAGACGAATGAAAATGAGAACACAACATACCAAAACCTATGGGATGCAGCAAAAGCAGTGCTAAGGGGGAAATTTATAGCACTAAACGCATATATTAAAAAGGAAGAAAGAGCCAAAATCAAAGAACTAATGGATCAACTGAAGAAGCTAGAAAATGAACAGCAAACCAATCCTAAACCAAGTACAAGAAAAGAAATAACAAGGATTAAAGCAGAAATAAATAACATAGAGAACAAAAAAACAATAGAGAGGATAAATATCACCAAAAGTTGGTGCTTTGAGAAGATCAACAAGATTGACAAGCCCCTAGCTAGACTGACAAAATCAAAAAGAGAGAAGACCCATAGAAACAAAATAATGAATGAAAAAGGTGACATAACTGCAGATCCTGAAGAAATTAAAAAAATTATAAGAGGATATTATGAACAACTGTATGGCAACAAACTGGATAATGTAGAAGAAATGGACAATTTCCTGGAAACATATGAACAACCTAGACTGACCAGAGAAGAAATAGAAGACCTCAACCAACCCATCACAAGCAAAGAGATCCAATCAGTCATCAAAAATCTTCCCACAAATAAATGCCCAGGGCCAGATGGCTTCACAGGGGAATTCTACCAAACTTTCCAGAAAGAACTGACACCAATCTTACTCAAACTCTTTCAAAACACTGAAAAAAATGGAACACTACCTAACTCATTTTATGAAGCTAACATCAATCTAATACCAAAACCAGGCAAAGATGCTACAAAAAAGGAAAACTACCGGCCAATCTCCCTAATGAATATAGATGCAAAAATCCTCAACAAAATACTTGCAAATCGAATCCAAAGACACATTAAAAAAATCATACACCATGACCAAGTGGGGTTCATTCCAGGCATGCAAGGATGGTTCAACATAAGAAAAACAATCAATGTATTACAACACATTAAAAACTCGAAAGGGAAAAATCAACTGATCATCTCAATAGATGCTGAAAAAGCATTTGACAAAATCCAACATCCCTTTTTGATAAAAACACTTCAAAAGGTAGGAATTGAAGGAAACTTCCTCAACATGATAAAGAGCATATATGAAAAACCCACAGCCAGCATAGTACTCAATGGTGAGAGACTGAAAGCCTTCCCTCTAAGATCAGGAACAAGACAAGGATGCCCGCTGTTCACCACTGTTATTCAACATTGTGCTGGAAGTGCTAGCCAGGGCAATCCGGCAAGACAAAGAAATAAAAGGCATCCAAATTGGAAAAGAAGAAGTAAAACTCTCATTGTTTGCAGACGATATGATCTTATATCTAGAAAACCCTGAGAAATCGACGATACAGCTACTAGAGCTAATAAACAAATTTAGCAAAGTAGCGGGATACAAGGTTAATGCACATAAGTCAGTAATGTTTCTATATGCTAGAAATGAACAAACTGAAGAGACACTCAAGAAAAAGATACCATTTTCAACAGCAACTAAAAAAATCAAGTACCTAGGAATAAACTTAACCAAAGATGTAAAAGACCTATACAAAGAAAACTACATAACTCTACTAAAAGAAATAGAAGGGGACCTTAAAAGATGGAAAAATATTCCATGTTCATGGATAGGAAGACTAAATGTCATTAAGATGTCAATTCTACCCAAACTCATCTACAGATTCAATGCAATCCCAATCAAAATTCCAACAACCTACTTTGCAGACTTGGAAAAGCTAGTAATCAAATTTATTTGGAAAGGGAAGATGCCTCGAATTGCTAAAGACACTCTAAAAAAGAAAAACGAAGTGGGAGGACTTACACTCCCTGACTTTGAAGCTTATTATAAAGCCACAGTTGCCAAAACAGCATGGTACTGGCACAAAGATAGACATATAGATCAATGGAATCGAATTGAGAATTCGGAGATAGACCCTCAGATCTATGGCCGACTGATCTTTGATAAGGCCCCCAAAGTCACTGAACTGAGTCATAATGGTCTTTTCAACAAATGGGGCTGGGAGAGGTGGATATCCATATCCAAAAGAATGAAAGAGGACCCCTACCTCACCCCCTACACAAAAATTAACTCAAAATGGACCAAAGATCTCAATATAAAAGAAAGTACCATAAAACTCCTAGAAGATAATGTAGGAAAACATCTTCAAGACCTTGTATTAGGCGGCCACTTCCTAGACTTTACACCCAAAGCACAAGCAACAAAAGAGAAAATAGATAAATGGGAACTCCTCAAGCTTAGAAGTTTCTGCACCTCAAAGGAATTTCTCAAAAAGGTAAAGAGGCAGCCAACTCAATGGGAAAAAATTTTTGGAAACCATGTATCTGACAAAAGACTGATATCTTGCATATACAAAGAAATCCTACAACTCAATGACAATAGTACAGACAGCCCAATTATAAAATGGGCAAAAGATATGAAAAGACAGTTCTCTGAAGAGGAAATACAAATGGCCAAGAAACACATGAAAAAATGTTCAGCTTCACTAGCTATTAGAGAGATGCAAATTAAGACCACAATGAGATACCATCTAACACCGGTTAGAATGGCTGCCATTAAACAAACAGGAAACTACAAATGCTGGAGGGGATGTGGAGAAATTGGAACTCTTATTCATTGTTGGTGGGACTGTATAATGGTTCAGCCACTCTGGAAGTCAGTCTGGCAGTTCCTTAGAAAACTAGATATAGAGCTACCATTCGATCCAGCGATTGCACTTCTCGGTATATACCCGGAAGATCGGAAAGCAGTGACACGAACAGGTATCTGCACGCCAATGTTCATAACAGCATTATTCACAATTGCCAAGAGATGGAAACAACCCAAATGTCCTTCAACAGATGAGTGGATAAATAAAATGTGGTATATACACACGATGGAATACTACGCGGCAGTAAGAAGGAACGATCTGGTGAAACATATGACAACATGGATGAACCTTGAAGACATAATGCTGAGCGAAATAAGCCAGGCACAAAAAGAGAAATATTATATGCTACCACTAATGTGAACTTTGAAAAATGTAAAACAAATGGTTTATAATGTAGAATGTAGGGGAACTAGCAGTAGAGAGCAATTAAGGAAGGGGAACAATAATCCAAGAAGAACAGATAACCTATTTAACGTTCTGGGGATGCCCAGAAATGACTATGGTCTGTTAATTTCTGATGGATGTAGTAGGAACAAGTTCACTGAAATGTTGCTATATTATGTAACTTTCTTGGGGTAAAGTAGGAACATGTTGGAAGTTAAGCAGTTATCTTAGGTTAGTTGTCTTTTTCTTACTCCCTTGTTATGGTCTCTTTGAAATGTTCTTTTATTGTATGTTTGTTTTCTTTTTAACTTTTTTTTCATACAGTTGATTTAAAAAAGAAGGGAAAGTTAAAAAAAAAAAAAAAAGTCTACTTTCAAAGGCCATCTCCAAAACGTCTCTGAAAGCTGAAGCTCCTTTCTCAGCTCCTGTTCCTTCTTCAAAGTGTCCCTCTTGGCTGTAGCAAGCTCACTCCTTCTATCTGAGCTTATATAGTGCTCCAGTAAACTAATCAAGGCCCATGCTGAGTGGGCGGGGCCACACCTCCATGGAAATTATCCAGTGAAAGAGCTCGCCCACAGTTGAGTGATCACATCTCCACGGAAACATCCAATCAAAAGTCTCCAACCCAATTAAAACCAGTATGTTTCCTGCCCACACAAGACTGCATCAAAGATAATGGTGTTTTGGGGGACATAATACATCCAAACCAGCACACATAGCTAGTGATATTTGCCATAGTAAAGGTGAAAATGAGAAACCTTAAAATATTTATTAACTAATTTCTAAGTACCAAACATAAGCCCATTACATGTTAACAGAAACAATATAATTTTATGAAAACTATTTTACAAAACATATTTAGTTGGAAAAGTAGCATTGTTTTACATTTTGCTCAATAGGAACCATCTGGATTCTCATATATGCTTCTGCATTTAATCTGCTGCCATATGACAAAGTATATGAAGAAAAAAGAATTTTACCAACAGGTAGTGGGGGAAGGAATAGTATTTTAATAGTCTTTCCAGATAACTGTGAATATTCTTCCTGGACAATACACCAAAACTTGACAACTGATGGTTTCTCAAAAGTTAGCGAAAGTATGGAATGTGAACTTTTTATTCTTGGTTACATTAAAATCTACTTATCTACTTGGCAATTTGAATGGATCTTTTACCCATGAAAATGCTGTAAGATAAAGCATTAGTTATTTGAAAAACATTAGTTCATTTGGGCTATGCTGATTCCTCGAAATGTTGACATGTCTTTATATCAGAAAATCACATATGTTAATATTACTACCAATTTCATCACAAAAGTCTTAAATATTGGGAAGATGTCAAGTCTTCAAGAAAACTTGAATTTTATCTTCGGCCACACTGTCAATTGTTTGTCTTGTAGTGACAAGTTCACTTCATTCATTTTCTAGAAACTGCCAATCACCTAAGTCTGAATAACCAGTTTTCCATGGACATTCCTTCAAATAAAAGTGGTGTTCCATGAAAAATTGGCTAGCTGAGCTCACAACTCAAACCATCACACAAATACTCTTCTCAAGACAACCACTGATCTTTGCTATGCAGCAGAGGAGCTTCATGCCTATTCCCATTTTGCCACATAAAATAGAAAAAAAAAAAAAAGAATATACTGCAGGGTGAAGGTCAATAAAATTAATGATTTTTACTGCTTCATCAAGGACAATAAATGAAACTGGCTTTTTTTTTCTTTTAATGTGAATGTAACAGATGAGTTCTTTGGTGCCACTGTCTTGATTTGTGCTAAAATGCCTGCAGGTTTACCCAGCAGTGTTTATGCACCACTGGTGCAAATGTCAACGCGAAGTAGGTTTTAGTAATATGATGAAATAGTGCTGACCTTGCAGAGTACCTGAAATGGTCTTGGTGACCCCCAAAAAGTATCCACAGACCACATGTTGAGAACTGCTGGCCTGGTGATCCATTCTCCTCACTTGGCCCATCAGGCCTCAGCCTTCTAAACTACCAAATCAGAGGCTGCACTAAGGGCTTGAGAACGTCCTTTTAATTCTAAAAATACCGGTTATCATCTACAAAATCTCAACCTAACCGAATCTTTCAACAATTTCTGAAAGAGAACATATAAAAGCATTTCATTAGGTGCCTATAAACAATACAGAGGAATGTTAATAACACAAGAATTGTAAGCAATGCTGCAGAAGTAGCCAGAAACAACATGTGGTCTTTGGGCAAATTGAACCTGATCTTAAGAAATGAGAGTGCTGGCTTTATAACACTACAAATCACGAAACACAACTGCCTGCATTCATCTAACAGATTTTCCCCTTCTCACGATCCTTCTGAAACATAATATTGCATGAAGATGGCTCTTTTGTCTTGGCCTCAGAGAAATACAATACAAATATACCTTTCTCATCTATGATTTGCTACCTTTTCCTGGGGCCCATGGCGTATTTCAGCATTACAAATAATCTGATGTAATTTGTGTTCTTTGTGGTATAATTAGAAATAATAAGAACATCTCATTTAAGGTAATTTGGTCACTAGTATTGCAATTTCTCATCCCCAATTTTAGGAAAATTAATCCATTTTAAAACATGATAACAAAACTTTCTCACCCCATAATCTTCTGATTTATTTAAAATACAGATTTTCAGAGTATGTCCTGTGAAATATTAAAAAGAAAATTCAAAGACAGGGATCTTCAATAATTAAGCTGCTGGACGAAGCACTCGGGGGACTGGTACAATGTCACTGAATCCAGCCTGGTGGTAGAGCCTGTTTGATGTCTGTAGCTGCTTTGAAGAGGGGATAAAACAGCAATAAACCCTAGTCACAAGATTTGAAATTCTCTGTGGCACTAATGCACTGCAAATATTGATTTGCCTCTTTAGGTAAGGTGCCTTTTAAATAAGTGGAAGAAATGGCAAATCTAATAATGAATCAGAGCCAAAAATAAAAGGATATAATTTGCTTAACTGTTAAATACCCCACCCCTTCTCCTCATCACTGCTCCCAATGCTCTTCTTTACCCCCTGCCCCCTCTCTCCTAGTCATTTTTAAGTTATTTAACCACTCAAGGCAATGAATAAAGCTTTTCTAAGAAACAGGCTTAAGCCATGTGGTATTTAATCAAAATCTAAAAATAATCGCAGTTACACATGTGCTAATAGAATTTATGATGCACACAGCATAATTACTCCACATGCAAAATGAAGACTGCCGCCCCCATCTTCGGAGCAATTAGACACCTCCTACAGACACTTTTCAAAGTGGGGAGAGCCAAGTGAGTAACAGGTGCCATGGGGATAAAACCCGTCATCAGGATTGTGAAACAAGCTTCATATATATATATATATATATATATATATATATGCATTGCCCTTTTAAAAAAGGTACTTATCAGTTTTCAATTAGCAAGGCAAAATCCTTAGGAAGATATTTGCGGGTGTTAGAGCAGAAAATAAGCTTTGAAGAACAACATATGGGCCAGAGAAGAGGATATAAAACCAGTTTTATCTCCCTGCTAGTAACTTTATATATATATATATATATATAAACAATAACTATAGAACACTCCAGTTGAAAGCTATCTCAGAGGTAAACTATCACATTTTACAGATGAGATAGATAGTTTAAGGGTGGGGGTCAAAGAATCAAAGGTCTTGCTAATTGACTCTGCCTCCTGCGCAATTTGGATTTGACCACATTGCTGTCTGGGAAGAACTAAGATGTATCGAATCCCTAAGATGCCTACACTTACCTGAGATAAGAGGTGGTTTCTTGGGAACATTGAAGTTAAATCACATTTCTATATAATAGCATGTTTCAATGGTTTCCTTTGATTCTTAGACATATATAATGAGGGGATATCCAGTACTAGGCTTTTTATTTAAAAAAGGAACTTTTCACAGTCAAGGAGGAAAAAATATGTGCAATTTTCTAATGTCATATGAATGGTTCCAAAGAAAAAGCAAGAATTTTTCCAAGCCATACTAAACTTGTAGCATTAGGATTCTCATCCTGAAACTGATATTATAACCACTCTGATCAAAACAACCACAAACACTCATATGAATACAAGTAAAAAAGGGGAAATCTGAATAAGATCAGTAGATTGTATCAATGTTAATATCCTGGTTTTGATGTAATAGTATAGCTACTCAAAATGTTACCACTGGGGGAAATACAGAAAAATCTCTCAGTATTATTTCTGAAAACTACATGTGAATCTACAATTATCTCACTTAAAAAAAAAAATCTCTGTTAACAGATTGAATCACAACTCCACAGAGACATGTTTACATCATCAGCCCCAGTCCTGAAGGTGTGGCCTCATTTGTAAATGGATCTTAGATGATCCTATTAATATGAGGGCAAACTCCATCAGGATGGGCCTTGATCCAATATGACTGTAGTCCTTACAAGCAGAAGGCATTTGGATCTAGGGAAGGAGACTGGAGACAGACAGAAGGAGAGAGACAGCCATGTGACAGGGGCAGAGTGAGTCATGAACGGCCAGCAAGTCATCCCTGGGACGCTACAGACTTCAGGGTCATCATACCTGCCAACAATTTGATTTTGGACTCGTAGCCCCCAAAACTGTAAGACAATAAATTGCTGTTGTTTTAGCCAACTAGTCTGTGGTATCTGCTATAGCAGCTCTGGCAAAATAAGAACCTCCAAAGAATTAAGCAGAGAATCCCAGACAAGAAACCTCAATGTCGAGGTCTGCAGCGATCAGTCCACGTGTCTTTCTAACACTCTTTGCTGCAATGGTTTTCTCACAATCCAATGCCTGGTGGTGAAGCACATCTTTGGTACCCTGTAGCCAATCCACACTGGCAGCTCCCTCAACACGCCTCGCAGTCATAAACCCCATGACCCCGCCAGGACAGACACTCAGACTGGAACACCCTCGGCCTCTGTCCACACACAGTCTTCGCTCTTGAAATGCCTAATGGCACCAATTCCTCGGATCCTCAGATCCACGGTTAATGCCCCAGCAGCAAACGGCCGGCAGACAGACAGGAATGACTGAGGAACGCTAAATGAAGACTATTTACAAACACGGACAGGATTCAGGAGAGGCCACAAGGGGCGATGAAGGGTGTTGCAGCTCACAAAGTGAGACGGGAGCTGTGGCTTTCACTGGGGGAACAGCTGGCAGCAACCACAGCCGGGCAGGGCGGCAGCCCAGGCATCAGCCCCAGCTCTCCTCTCTGCCCACTCTGCAGGAAACGTCCTGCTGCACGTGCGTCCCCTGGTCCAACCAGGCAGAATCCCAAGCACGGAGCCTGCCTGACACAGTGAGCAGAGCAGGGCACCTGGAGCATGGGGCAGACAGGAGAGTGGGTATGGAGAAAGAAAGAAAAGGAGCCAGGAAAAATTAACCTGCCCCTTTCTCCCACAGCACTTGGAGCACAGCCCTGGAGGGCAAGTATTTATTCTATGCATTCTAACTGCCCACCCTCTCTGCACACATAGACACACACGCATACACACATGCAAACCTACAGGGGCAGAGGACAGAAATTAAAGTTCTAGCAAATTATAGGTGCTACAAGAAATTCAGTATGACCACAGTGTAGACTTACACAGTGTAGACTTACACTGCTGGAGAACAATAAAGCAAGGAGGTAGCCGTGGATGAGTGAACATAAGATTTCGTTTAAGTTAGAGCTTCTCAATCTTAAATGTGCACACAAACCACCTGGGGACCTTGCTAAAATGAGTCAGTAGGCTCAGATCAGCTGGGACATGAAATTCTGCATTTCTAATGTCCCAGTGACATCAACACTGCTGATGTGCCAACCACACTTGAGGCTCTGAGCAGCAAAATTTTAGCTGTGCTCAACAATTTGGATGCCATACTGTGAGTCTTGAGTGCTCATCATTTTTCAGCTAGACTTACTCGTTCCTTCCAGTATTAACCTTTACAAGTCACCCTCTAGAAAACACCCATAGCAACTTTTCTAAACCACAAATCAGATGTCATGACTCAGAATTCTTGGCCCGGTCAGGTCACAACACAATCACATTAAGTGGTGGCACGATCTGATTATAATCAGATCAGGGAAATGCCTCAGACCCTACTGGAGTGCACAGAAGTTTACCAGAAGGCCACAGGCTCCTCCAAACCTCTCTTCCTTACTCCCATTTCCACCCCCTCTTCACTTGTCCAAGGCCAGGCTAGAGGGGCCTTTCCTTCCCTAAGACACACAAGATGTTCAGATGGCATAAGCAAAATCAGGCCTTGAATGTTAACTTCACTGATGAGAACTGGCTGCTTTCTTTTCTGTCTCCCTCGCTAAATTTTGAGATTCTTGAGAAAAGGGAACAAAGTTTCTTCATTGCCCCTCAGTGCCCACTTAAGAAAAATGAAGCAAAGTGAAGGATAAGGCACTGCTGACAGTTGCTTGAGTTTTGTTGCATAAATAAAAGAAGCGGGTGAGCATGCCTATCCATCTACCTCCATTCTTTCCAAAGTGACTGTCTTAAGATTACAAGGGCATTATAAGCTCAATCTAATTAACAAAGAAGGAACTTTCAATTACAGATATTGGACAGCATAAGGGTATCCCAACACCACCAAAAAAAAAAAAAAAACTTTTCCTGATGGGAAAAAGACAAAGAATTGCTGCTTCATGTATTAGTGATAAACTCACTGGTTACAAATCCCACAATGTTTTACTGCTTTTTACTACTAACTTTGCATTATTGTCTCTCAGTCAGCGTTCGCTCCCCTGTGAGAATATCTAAGTACACGCCAATCTAAACTAATTCTTCACATATAATTTTATAGGACATTGTGTCAAATCCCTCATGTCCCTTATACTTTACCAATTTAATTCAACAATCATGTAATTAAATTTTAAAATTACCAACTTCCTCTGACAAGTCATTTGTCTGTCATAAATTGACATTGATTATTGATAGCATTGAAGGAATTCTCTAAATGTTTAGTGCCCTCTCTCTGACATTAGTCTCCTGTTATTTTATTAAGGATTAAAGTCTTCAGTAACTGTCAAGTTAATTATTGATAATCGTTATTTTCCCATTTCTTTATTACTATATCCTTTATTCCATAATACATACAAAAATATAATAATTTTCTCTTAACTGTGGACTGGTGATTCACTAATTCACTAGTATTTAAGTTACCAGATACTGAGTTTAAGAGTGAATATCACCCAAGGCCTGGCTGGCATCCTCTTCTAGGGAAAGGATTAGTGTGTTTCTCATTCTACACAAGCCATTGTATTATTTTAGGAGAACGTATGACTATGTTACTGTCTTCATTTAGAGATTAGATATGGTTTACTGAGACACGTATGGGTACCAAGCTGACAAAGGGTGGACTGTGATGGTTTAAGTTCATGTGCCAACGTGGCTGGGTCACGGTGCCCTGTTGTTTGGCCAAGCAAGCACTGGCCTGATTGTTATCATGAGGAGATTTCACAGATTTAAATCATTAGTCAGCTGATTTTAACTATGCTGATTATGCCTACAATCAAGAAAGGAGAGTGCCTTCAGCAATGAAAGAGATCTCATCCAATCGTTGAAGGCCTTAAAAGCAGGACGGATGATTTCAGCAGTCAGAAAGAAGCCAGCTTCTCCTGAGTTATTCAACTACATCCAGTCCCCAACTCGCAGCCTGCCCTATGGAATTACAACTTGCCAATCCCCGTGGTCATATGAGCCAATTCCTATGACATATCTCTTAATATTTACACACACACACACACACACACACCTTGTTGGTTTTGTTTCTCTGGAGAATGCTGACTAATACAACAGTGAATAAGCAAACAAATAAATATAGACTATTTCACAAGGTGATCAGTGCTATGAAGAAAAATGAAGCAAAGTGAAGGATAAGGCACTGCTGACAGTTGGAGGAAAGTTATTTTTTACAAGGATAGTATCCAGAAGCACTTCAGAAGCATCCACAGCATCTCATTATCCATTTTTTCTGTCTTAGGTGTTCTGGTGTCAAATTAATTCCTTACTTGTACATACTGGTCATTAATAAAGCTGTTTGGCACCAACTGGTTGCTCCGAGGCTGCAATAAGGCTTCATGGTTCTGAAGCATATGCTGCATGTCTGTTTATATTTCCTTCAAAGTGCCGAAATCTTTCCTAGCCAATCGAATCCACTAATTTTTCCCTTTAACAGAACAGTAATGTAAAAGTAAACACTTCCTGATCATTTATAATAAGCCAAATAAGTCTGTAATCATTAACATTCATTGAGCATTTACTATGGGTCATACATTGTGCTGAGAACCTTAAAGCATTATTAACCCTCAGAACAAGGCTGTAGAATAGGTTATATTACTGCTCTCATTTTATGGGTAGGGATGCATGATGTTACAGGGTTACAGTATCTGGGCCCAAGTTAACCTACGAGGCACTGGGGAAGACAAAATTCAGCCGGACCATGCTCCTATCCATAGAATCATGAAACAACGAAGGACTTAAAGGTGGGAATTCTGATTTGTTTGCACCTTTTAACACCATCAGCTATCACCAATATCATTATATGGCAGGAGTTCAGTATATGCACAGTGGCTGAATTCACACAGAAAGACCTGGAAGGGAAGTCACTGTCATTTAGCCTATGACTCCTCTAATGTTTGGATCTTTGTATTCATTCTCTGCAGGTAAAAAGAAGGGCCATGAAAAAGTTAAGAATGGGACAAGTACCTCCCTTAGCTACACCTGGCAAACAAATGAAGCTTTAACTTCATTGTAATTTCTTTCATTATTAGGGGATTTGCAGGGAGGGGTAAGAGTGACACACAAGACAGGGGACCCCACTAAATATCTCTATATTAATAAAAACATATTTATACTTATTACTTAAATAAAAATTCCCATGTAGTACAGGTTCCATAGTCAAACCCATTTTCAAATCCCTGTTCCACATCTCTTTTACTAACTCTTGGCCTTGGGCAAGTGCCTTATCTCCTTAAATCAGTTTCCTGAAATGTAAAATTTTTATAACACCTATCTCTGAAAGGTTGAGGATATAAAATTATATATTCCAAAATCAAATATTTTCTATTTAATTATAAGAAAATTACATTGTATTATACTAATTATATTAATTTAATAATGCCCAGCACATACTAAGCACACAACAAGGACTAGATCTCTTTCTCTCTACTATACCCTTTCCTATATTTGAATTAACCAAAAGTTGGAACTCCAGGTCAGCAGTCAAGACAACTACTCTCCACCTTGTATTTCCCTACACACTCCTGGAGCTACATCAGTGGTTCTAAATCTTGGCTAGCCATTAAAATGATCTGGGAATATTTTTCTAAATACTGATTCCAGGGTCCCAAATCAAGGGATACTGAAAATTTGGTTTCAGATGTAATACGTAGCCAAGATCAGGAACCTGCTCTAGACTGGGGCAGTGCTTCTCAGATGCAATTTGCCAATGAATCCTTAAAATGTAGATTTAGATTAAGTAGGTCTGGGATGGGGCCTGTGATTCTGTATTTCTAAAAAGCTCCCAGGTGAGATGCCTCTGCAGAGCCCTGTTACTACCTGTGCCAGCCAAGGCAGTAACCATTAGCGCACGGGGCTATTCAAATTCAGACCCTCAGTCACACTTGCCTCATTTTGAGAGCTCAACAGCCACATGGGGAAAGAGACTACTGTACTGCACAAACCAACATACCTCCAAAATTTTTTAAATAGTCAGCAATTTTGTGGGATACCGAATTTAGCTGGGAAAAAAGTATGATTAAATAAGCTTCATTAATTTTACACTCACAGTTTTATTAACTTCTAATTACTAAGAAGGGAAATGATTTGCGGCAGTTGCAACTGCTTTTGTTTATCTTTAATTTGAAAAAGTTATAGAGCAAATAGTTTTTCTACTATCAGATATAAGGTAAATACATACATTTTCTAACATTGGAATTTTTTATGGAATATGGAATATTAAGGTAATATTATTATGTTTATATTTGCACACATTGAGTATCATGATATACATCCAAGAGAACTCCCCAAGGAAGTCAACAAATATTTATGTAAGCAATTTTTAATTAGAGTTCTATGTTTGGAACTAACCCACTGCAACCATTCAAACTCTACTGCAAATGTGTATACAAAATAGAATATTCCAATAATAATTAAGGGGAAAAAATAATCCTCTATTTAGTACTTTAAGAAAACCAAACACCTGCTCAGTGGCTTTTTAAGGGAGGCGATAAAACACTTTAATATTGATAAAGCATTTCTAAAATTTTAGTAGCACTTTTACACCTATAAAGCCAAGAACTTTACCCATAACTCTGACAGCCTACCAACCAAGCACACAGAATTCTATCCAATAGTTGTTTCCTAGGAAACAAGCACAGATACATCCAGTGGAAAAAAATAAAAACAAGAAAAAGCATTGCAGCATTTCCAGTAGGCTTAAGAAATAAATACATTTTAATTGCCAAAATGTCACAAATAAAACAATATTGAAAATCATTTCATTGGAAATTATTCAAAGCAGAATGCCATTTTCATTAGGGTAAACGGGGTGTGGAAAAATAGAAAAATTAGATTCCCTTCCTTTGCTCTGAATTAAGTAGGGATGGTAATCAATCTTGTTTGATTTTTAAAAATTTATCTACATTAGCACAAATTTCTAATAAGCCCCCTTAGCTTTCTCTGCAAATATGAACATAGATCAATTCAACATACAAAAGAAGAGAATTACCCAGCATGGTTTGGCAACATAGGGGAAAATGGCATTCTTGACCACCACTTGCTACAAAGACAAGCTCATACATGTTTAGGTCTTAATTCAAACAGTAAATTACACATTTCAAACACCAATGAAAATAACATTAGGATACCCATATTCTTGCATAGCTTCAATTTCCTCACCTACAACAAAAAGGGTTTAGATTCCAACTTAAAAGCCTTTCCAGCTCTAACAGCTTTTGATTTTTAGAAACAAAGTGTAGAAGGCCTTCTTTGTCTAGTAATATTGCTTACAAAATAAATATTATATTCTACGACATTTTTAAACTTTTTTTCTTAACAGGATCAACACTTTGACAGTTAACCTTCAAAAAAACAGTATTGGAAATGTCCTACCACATGGCTATTAAAATGTCTAAATTTTGCACCAGCTTTTTAAACAATGATGGCATTTGATTTTATATCTATCTCAGGAAAATTTACTTGGATTAACAAAAACGTGGTGAAAAGTCTTAATCTATACTTTCACACAATATGTCACTACAGTCTTATGAAATAGACTATATTTTCACCAAAAGAGTGTTTTCAGTCAAACACTTGGTCAATTTAGGAATTTAGGCTGAATTGATTAAGTAATTCATGCAAAACTACCAATTTAGTAGCTACAGGAAGAAAATATCACTCGTTTTTCTGATAATTCACTTTTCAATGATTGGTAGATTAAGGGAATGAATAGCAAAATGGGACTTCCAGGGGAGAAAATATTTACCATTTTTATTCTGTCTCTTCTGTTCAATTTCCCAGAAAGATTAATATATTATAATTCATTCCCCAGAGCCAATCGCCTGCCACTGAACTTATTAGATCAATGGTAACAACTTCATGAATCAGTTGCACCATTGGAATGGCCCTTGAGAATCTGCTTGCACTTGCATTATTTCCCTCTTTTTTATACATACTTCTCATATAAAAGCTAGCATAATGCAAAACACACAAGTTATAGCAGAATAAGTTGGTAATTCAAAAGCAAAGTGACTTCCAAAAAATACCAGCACATATGTTCATGAGTACATTCTTGTAAATTAATTACAATTCCCTTACACTTGGTTTCCTTCTTGTTTTTTATCTTATTTTCTAGATTCTCTTAATGCTTACTATTCACAAAATGCTGGACAGCAATTCACTTCCATAAGCTCTTTCGTACTTGACCTAAGATCAGTTCAAAGAAAATTTAATATGGCCATTCAAAGGAAAATGAGCAATAAATCCTAAAAGAATCTCATGGGTATGTAGAAAAAATTATGTTTATGACTGTCAGGAGTCTGACAAAGCCTGTGTTTGGTCAGGAATGTTGATAAGGGCAAACTGTTAGATAACTGGTCTAATTTCCCTTTTCATTTTAGTCCATCCATGGCCTTACAGAATGCCTTATTCCCATCCTGGTATTCCATGCTTCATTGCTTCTGATCAACAAACCCACATCACAGCAAATGAAGTGAGGGAATGGGCACATAATCATGGAATTCTCTGGTCTTCATGCTCCCCATCATCCAGAGGCAGCTGGGTTGAAGACTCATTGATGGCACCAACCAGGTGGCAATACCTTGCAGGGCTGGAGCAGTGTTCTCCAGGAGGCTATGTTTACTGTGAATCAGCATCCACTCTTTGGTGCTGTTTCTCCCATAGTCAGTATTCACGGGCCCAGGAATCAATGGGGTGGAAATCGGAGTGGCACAACTCTCTACTACCCCTAGTTATCCACTAGAAAAAATGTTTGCTTCCTTCCCCTGCAACCTTAAGCTCCACTGGTCTACAGGTCTTAGTTCCAAAAGAAGGAGCACTTCCACCAGGAGACAAAACAACAATTCCATTGAACTGGAAGTTAAGACTGCCACATGGCCACGTTGGGCTTCCCATGCCTCTGATCAACAGGCAAAGGGGATAACTATATGGGCTAGGGTGACCGATCCTGACTATCAAGGACTACACAATGTAGGTAAGGAAGAGTTTTCCTGGAATACAGATGTTCTCACAAACATTGAGGACTGAAGGCCTTATATGCTGAGCCCTCTATCATATGGGACTCGCCCTTATGAAGCCTGTTACTGCAAAGGAGAGGCTAAACCTGCTTAATAATTGTGCCTAAGAGCCTTCCCCTGAGTGCCTCTTTGTGGCTCAGATGTAGCCCTCTCTCTCTAGCTAAGCCACCTCAGCAGGTGAACTTGCAGCCCTTCCCCCTACATGGGACTCGACTCCCAGGGGTGTAAATCTCCCTGGCAGCGCAGGATATGACTCCCAGGGATGAATCTGGACCCAGCATCGTGGGACTGAGAACATCTTCTTAACCAAAAGGGGGACG
This sequence comes from Choloepus didactylus, assembly GCF_015220235.1. Taxonomy (NCBI): domain Eukaryota; kingdom Metazoa; phylum Chordata; class Mammalia; order Pilosa; family Megalonychidae; genus Choloepus; species Choloepus didactylus. The sequence goes on from NC_051311.1 coordinate 17,991,362, forward strand.
CGAAATGAAACGAAATAGTTTCAGTGGCTGAGAGATTTCAAATGGAGTCAAGAGGTCACTCTGGTGGACATTCTTACACACTATATAGATAACCCTTTTTAGGTTTTAATGTATTGGAATAGCTAGAAGTAAATACCTGAAACTATCAAACTCCGAGAGGTACTCTTGTCAAAAATTCAAAGCAGAATCAAATCAAGACTCTACATCTAACAACCAGCTTTTGATAAATACAGGGGATAGATTTTTGATCCAGCAAAATTCACACAGTAAGAAAACACAGGAAAAACAACCCAATTTCAATGAATAAATTGAAAAGGTAAGGTGAGGGGGTGGCTTATAGACTAGAAGAGACTTAAGAGACAGATCAATAAAATACAACACATGAGTTTTATTTGGATCCTGATTCAGAAGAGCCAAAGATAAAACCACACTTACAAATTAGAGACACTTAATAATAATATATTAATATTAATCAATATGCAATTGCTAAATATAATTATCTAATCTATTATCTAATAATATCTAACATTAACAATAATACTAGATAGCATTGAGAAATTACTGTCTTTTGTTAGAGTGATAATACTAGGTTATATAAAAAGTTTTATCCTTTAGAAATATATATTGAAACATTTACAGAAGAAATGATATGAGGTCTGGAATTTGCTTTGAAATAATCCCATTAGGAAGAATTTGAGGGAGATGAAGCAAAATAGGCCATAAATTGATAATTAAGAGCTGATAGGTGGGTACATAGGATTTTGTTAAATTACTCTCTTTAGATTTGTATGTTTAGAATCTTCTATAATAAAAAAGTTAAAAGATAACCTTGTAAATTAGAAAATTATTAAGAGAAGAGAAATATGCAATATAATTGATGCTAAGTCTTTTTTTTCCTATTATGGTTAAACAAAAAATATATGGAGAGCATTCACCATAATCATTTCTACAATATTTTCTGTGCTACACTTGAATAAATTTCTTTAGAACAGGCTGGGCTGATTCATACAACAATCATTCAGAAGCTGTTCACTATGACTGAAAAAGATTTGCTAAAGCAGGCTTCTTAAAAGGCTGTTTCTCACATGCTAAATGGCTTTTAAGATGCAACATGAAATTTAATGACATGATTAGTGTATCTAGATGTGACCTGAACCCCATTTACTTTGATGAGCCTTGACTTTGAAAAGGTAAGTAACAAATCCTACTGAGGTCTGATTTCTTCAATCTTCAAGAAAGATGAAGCACGTTTGATCATAATCAAGTTACAGATATAAAGCAGTTGCACTCTACCCACACAGCCTCAGTAGATCTTTCAAAACGAATTCAAGGGGCAATGAAGTAATACACAATAAGTAACGGGGAAGAAATATAAAAAATATTCTTAGATTATTTTGATGCCACTAAAGTATATTACTTGAAAATGTTCAAAAAAAGGTAACATTTGCTAACAAGATTAATAGACATGTAAGCAGAAACAAACAAAATTTTCAAATCTGAGTACCATAAAAGCTAGAAGCTCAAAACCCATAGCAATGAAAAGCAAATTACAAAAAGCAGTCAAATGTAGATAAAGAGACCTCACTATTAGCTTCACCTGATTATTTATTCCCTTAAAAGTCTGTGTGTGTGTGTCTATTTCAGGGATAGAGTTCATGAAAGTAAATCAAGAAAACATCTAGAGAGTAAAGCCTTTCATTTACTTAGAAACATAATATTTTCAACATATAGAAAAAAATGTGAGTTTTAGAAATAATATTTTCATGTCATATAGTATTTTCTAACAGTGCTGTGGATATTTGAAGTTAAAAAGTCTGTATCAAAATTTTTGGTCAACAAATAAGGATAATCAGTTATTTGTGGATAAATGAAAATAAAGGCAAGGAATTGCTGCAACACATATGTATATCAACATTTTCATTAACAATATATTTCATTACAATATATGAAGAAAATTATAGATCAGTAAAACTGAATCAAGATCTACAATGTGCAAGTTCCTGACAATGAACTTGTGCCCTCCTGGGTACTTGATTTGTTTAATTCAGAATGCGTTTTTTTATTTCTATATATTTTTATTGTATATATTATTATTATATTATTTATTTATATTTTTCCCCTAAGTATATACTATTTCAATGACATCAGTAAGGGATAATTCCCACAACTATAAAACTATGTACATGAAGCATTTAGCAAAATCAAACCTCCTATAAAGCAATGAAGTCTAGTACTAGGGTCTTAACTAAAGTGCAGCAATTCAGTATGTCTTGATAATAAAGGAGGTGAATGAAGACAGATGATGTAACTCTAAACCAGAGAGCCATCATTTCAGATGTGCTTCCAGTAGATATTTTTTCTAATTAAGGATCTCAATTTTCTACACTAATAGAGAATTGCATTGGCCATTAATCAAGCATATCCAACTGAGGATATAGATGTAGAAAGTTATTTGTGAGGTTTCCATATAAATTTACAGTATCAGGGAATGTACAAAAATTGAAATATATGTAAAATAATTCCAATGAAAAATATTATGATATAAATATTTCTTCAGTGTAAAAAAACATTCCTATTAAAGGAACATCAACAATATCGGTCAATAAAATGCAAAGATCGAGTATAACTTTGAACCTGGACTTGTTGAAATAAATAAAGGTCATGCTTTATACACTTCTCTTCGTGTCATGCCCAGTCTCATGGGCTTGAATGCAAAGCACTGAGCCAGTAGCTGCAGACCCCCAGGGATAATGAAGATGTGATTCTTAATTTATAAAATCTTACATGCTAGAGAATAATATAAGTAGATAAAAAAACAAAGCAGAAGGATAAGGGCACACAAAAACATTGAAAAGGGCACTATGTTTAGAAAATTCTTAATTCTTTAAAAGGCTGATAAATTCCCAAGAGCCCACTTCTTCACAATGAAAAGAAGAAAACAAAGTAAAGTAATACAAAAAAGGCCTTTATGTGAACACGCTAATGAGGACTCATTAGAACTAGTCTTTGGAAGCCTTTAAAACCTCTCTTCAAATCAGAATTATCAGGAGCTTCTAAAGTAACTCAAAACTGGGAACCAGTATAGATGTTCAAAAACGCAAGTTACAGCCAACACTAACATATTCCATCACATGATCTGAAGTCATTTTTCAGATCTTATGGAAAGGACTAGAACACAACTAAATTAAATGCCTCCAATTATTGTTAAAGCTTAAAAGACAAGGAAAATAAAGAGGAAGAGCTTGAGTAAGTAAGAGTACAGATGAGAAAGAGAAAGATAGAAGTCTTATTTGCACAACATTATCGACCTGTAGTTTAATTCACAGTCAAAAATGTATTCTATGAGTAGGCATATTTTTTGTCCTCCACCATGCTTTCCTACCTTCAGTTGTACACAATGCCAGACACTCACAAAATTCATACAGCCTAAAAGGTGGCAACATGTTAGAATTGGTTGATCTGGGTTTCTGGGGAAGTGGGTGTATGTTGGAGTTCTCTGTATGGGGTTTGTATTATTTTTGCAACTGTTCTGTAATTTGAAATTATCTCAAAATAAAAAGTTGAAATTAAATTGCACATGGCCCAGCTCACAAGAATGGCTGTCCCTTTTCAAGACTGTTTAATTATATGACACTTCCAGGTATGGATGCAAATTGGAAACAGAAAGAGCTTAAGCATATAATTATGCCCATTTATTTCCTTTATGGTTATTACAATAACTATTTGAATGCTGTCTAATTTTACATTTGCAATATGCTTAGTGATTTTCCACCAATTCTGACATTTAAAAATAAAAAGAAAATGTTTGGAAGAATTTTTCCAAGAGAAAAACTAATCAGCCATCAAAAAATGAGAACAGGGCTACCAAGGCTGAGACAGGCTGCTCCAGCTCCACAATGTTATTTAATCCAAACTGACTTCCCCATCAAATGAGGCTAATGGATGAATCTAAAAGATGATAATGAAACTGCCAACAGCTTTCAGTATTCGCAACTTGTAATTTTTCTAATCAAAATTTCATGCTTATAGCATAAAACCCATTAATTATTATGAAAATTTCTTTTATTCATGCAAAAAGATAAACTAACTAAATTTATCATCTCTGATTTTTTTCAAGCAAACAGAATTATGTAATATTGGAGAGAGTTTTATTTTTACAAAGACTGCCTCATTTGGCTCACCTAAATGAAAAATGGCTCCAAAGAAGTACGTACTTATGAGGAATTTTCCCTTCCCTGCTCATCACTTTTCCTCCCAATACACTTAAATCAAAATGACCAGCACGTGACTGTTGTTGGATCAGGTGCTCATTTCCACATGCAAAGTCACCTGGTCAGAGATAACAACACCTTTATACATAGAGCAATAGAAGTGATACTGTTTTCATGTTACTCTAAAATATTTTGAATGTTTGAGTGCATATGTATACACATATAGTGGCAGGGAGAATAATGCCTCCTCCCGAAAGGTGTCCATGGAACGTTATCCGTGGAACCTGCTGTGTCATCTGCATGGCAAAAGGGACTTTGCAGATGTGACTAAATAAAGGGCCTGAGATGATGAGATTATCCTGATGGTCCAAATGGACCCACTGTCATCACAGGAATCCTTAAAAGTGGAAGAAGGAGGTACGACCTATAGTCTTATAGACTGGTCAGAGAGACGCAAGGCTGCTGATTAGGAGACAGAGGAAGGGGCCACAAGCCAAAGAATGTGGGTGGCCTTGAGAAGCCAGAAAACACAAGGAAACCAATTATCCCCTAGAGCCTCCAGGAAGGAAGACAGCCCTGCTGACACGTGGACTTGAGCACAGGGTCAGATTCTGCACTCAAGAACTGAAAGGGAGTAATTACCACCAAGTCTGTGGCAATTTGTTATATATAGCAGTAATGGAAAACCCCAATACACACACACACAAATTCACATATACCCTGCTCTTCACAATTTGGGCCAAGTAAACTACACATTAACTTTGATTACGCTAATTTCCCAGGGCTGAAGAGGAGCCAGCCCTTAGATGATGAAGAAAAAATGGAGAAAGGAACAGCAGCCGTAGAGCTGGCAGCTTCTCTGGGTGAAGCACAGAGGCCAGGCCCACCCCTGCCCACCCAGCTCTCCCGTACCTCCTCCTGGTGGGACCACGACTCTCCCAAGCTTTAATCTCACATGACAGACCCACTTTCAGAACCAAATGCAGTTTTGTTCTTGCTATGATTCTGATTCACAGTGACCTTGTTTTTGCCTCCCCATTTCCCAACTCCCTTTCTCTGGTTATAAAAGAAAGGGTATTATCAAACATTAGTAGTATATAAGCAGATGCTTATACTACTTATGCAAACTGATCACCAGCTGGCTGTTCTAAGTCAAATTCTTTAGGCTATAACATCTCTGCCAAGCAACAGAATATTCTTTTCCAATTCATTAACACAAATTCTATATTTAAAATAAATACTTCTCAAGATGACTTAAACAACAAATTAACTAATCAGTCATGGCACAAACTGACATTTTAATTAAACATGATGACAGGTTGAGTAGCCTCGTAGTACTCTAAAACGCCCTTTCTTATTGCTTTTCCGTAGTGTTTGGTCTGAGCCTTCCTAGATTGACCAGATCATAATTTCCCATATTTAAACATAAAAATCATTTTTTTAAAATTGCATATTTTCTAAAGTTACATGGTAACATAACATAATATTAATATAATATAATATAATTTTTAAAAATAATTATTAGGGTACCACTACAAAAACAATTGCAACTGAGTAATTTCACGGCTTCCCACCTGCAGCACAGGCAGCAAGCCGCTGTGATTGTATTTGCTTTTACCCTGTAAGAGATGAAAAATAACTAATAGTGGTTCCTTAACTCCTAGAACAAATAGAAAATGGAAGGTATAGAAAACTGCCTACAACTTTTTGAGAGTACATAAATAGAAAGGAATTCCATGCAGGGAATACACACAGTGATATTGAGAATAAGCAAGATCAATGATTTGGATTTTTGAGACCAAGAGGGAAAAACAATAGATGAGGTAATGGAGGCATGTTCCCTTTTTACAGTTATGGAAATTCTAGTCTTTATTTAATAAGTATAAGTGCCATCAAATGCCAACAGGAGGAAAATATTTAAAGGAAGCATCAAATTTAAGACAAAGAAAGATCTTTTTTAGAAAAGATCTTTATTTCTGAGGCGGCACTACCAACCCTTTCACAAATCAAGAGGTTATACAGGTGAGCACAAGGCTCCCGTGCACACACAGGTATTCCCATGCCACACCTGGGTGCAAACACGACAGCACCCAGATTCGTCAGTAGGGAGAAAATGATATGCTTACATACAGGCAATAAAATGATAAATATTTAAAACTATTAATTTATAAATCAATACAATAAATTTAATAAATACAAAATAACATAATAAGTTAACAAGTTTATTTAGACTTGAACTTTTTTGGTTTTTAGCTGTCCCTTCCAGGGAAACATCAGAGGGGGGTTACAATATCAGAGTCCCGTTTACCAGGCACCTTGCTGCCTTTTGTGCAACTTCCTCTCAGTCCTTCACCATTTGGAACTGACACAATGATTCAGAGATGTGAAGCCCATCTCTAGCTGGGTACAGGCTAAGGCCAGACAGCAGCAGCAACCAACTGGTAATACAGAGCCATTTCTGACATTAAAGGAAATGAAAAAAAAAATGAATAAATAAAACATGTTCTCAAGAAGTAAACAAGAGATCTATATCAAATGCAGCAAGAAGAGAAAAAAGGATTTTATCTGCCCAGCTTTCAGGCTGACAAAATAATCCACACTACGGGTCTCCCTATGACAGGCACCAACAAAAAAAAAGCACCCAGATACCTGGTTGGAATGGAGGATGAGAATGAGTAAGAAATCTTGTTTATTCACCAGCGTATAATCTAATCTTGTCTACTGAAACAAAAAAGACATTTTCTTACAATTATCCTCTTTATGTATACACTTCTTATTGCTATTTGGAAATGGGCGCTTCCTTGCTTTCATTTACATTGTACTTTCTTAACATATACATAACTACTTCATCATTAAAAAATTTTCAGCTGTACGTAACTGTTTTCTGCTTTTGAGAAACAGATAACATAACAAGGCAAACATGGTACATTCTCATACGAAGACAAGGGCACAAGGCAAGACTCTGGGATCAAGTAAAATATAATAGTCAAGAACAAAAAGTGATGAGAGAAAAAGATTTCAGCAGGTTTTGGCGGATACAAAGAGAGAGTTTTCAATGAAAGGAGTCCTGTTCCACGTGGTTTGGGTCTAATTTCAAAGGAGGAGGAGACTGTACTTTCCTCACTAAAGTGCCACACTGGGAGGGGTGGTGATCCCCAGCAGGTGGTGCTGTGAAGATCCCGAGGGAGCCCTTCCCCAAGAACAGCAGGACACACCTTTAGATGCTGTCCAATTACATGGCAGAAAATCTCTAGAAAGGCCGATGGACGGCCAGCCACTATCATGAAGTGTAAAATATTGTCTTTCCAACATGTGAAGATTAAAAAAATAATGTAAATGGCAAATGTTTATTCTGCTTAAAGATAATTCAGAAATAACGATGCCAGACACAAGCTGCAAGGAAGCTCTGACCCCAAGTCAGGTACTGTATTTGGAAATGCCACAAAGAAACCAACAAAGGGAATGTGGGGGTACAGCAAGTGACCACACAATTTCAGCCATGAGTCTGCTGGTTTTGAATCTGAAGACCTGGGCTCTGGTTCTTCTTTAGCATAGATTATGTTACTATTTTACTTCCTGGAGCCTTAGTTTCCAGTGGTTAAAAAAAGGGGGGGAAGGGAGCTGGGAGGTGGGATCTGGAAGTTTCCTAAGAGACTACAGAGGTTCCTTCCCACTTCACATTCTATGAAGTTATGCAAATCTTTTCCAAATTTTCTTTACACAATACAATCCACTGATGTACTCAATGAGGAGAAGCCATGTCTACATCTAAATTTTCATGTGCTCAATGGGAGGAAAGAAGAATTCTGGGGTAAAGCAAACAGGTACAAATAACACAGCATATCAAAAAGACTATAATGCTCCTTCAGAGTGTTCCAATGTAAAGACCACAGATGAAATGTTTCAGTCCAATGAAGCAAGTGATCACTTGTATTTTATTAGCGTTTTAAAACCTAATATTATTTAACATTATGATGTGAGGAAAATACATTTACAGATGACACGTGAAAAGGCAAGTTTAAAAATAATTTTACAATCAAAATTTACTGCGTGTTGATAGCTGGTAATTTATTTGGAAATATGAAGGGTAAAGAAAATATTTCTTTGTAATACCAAATATCAATGAAAAAGAAGATCTTATTTATGGTATTTAAATGTAGTCCTTCGGAACAAACAATCTGGTTCACAGTGCACCCGCTGCTGAACTGCTGTCGCCTGACAGCCTGTCTTATCTGCCAAATTGCTCATTAGGTTTGGCAATTTTCACCTGCGCCTCCAGTTTAGATTTCAGCAGGGAATAAACATCAGTCTGCTTTAACCACCTTCGGCGGCGAGCTTCCAACATCCCCTCAGTAGCACAGAGACCCCACCATCCGCCACCCTCCGAACACTCACCTTGTGTACATACCATTATTTTTTAAATGTCAGCCCAGCTTCCAGCTTTGGAAGCTGGCTTAACTCAAATAAAGCAAAAATTCAAGGGGGAAAATATGCAAAGTAAGTGTTAACAACAACAAGCCTTATATTGCAAGACTAAGTTGGCTGACCAATAACTCAAGGAAAGAACACACACACAATCTGAATTTAATAAAAAATGTTCTTTTCAGGGAGTACTTCTGAGTGGGGCACAGGTGATGAGAGCAGTGAAGAGGATTCCTCTTCCAACTGGATCTGACCTGTCTAACCTTTACCAAGGGTCTGAAAGGAAAGTACTTCAATTTATAAACAAACAATAGAGGTAACGTGGCAACGAGAACAAAGAGGCAGCTGAGAGGGCCACCTCGGCTCTCTGCCTTTGCCTGATTCCACTGATCCCTGCCAGTGAGCACTCTGGCTTTCAGAGGCAAATCAACACACAAAATATACAAAAAGACATACTCTGTGGGCAAAAAGCACCAAAGACATAAAACAAAATGTCTGAAACCCCATAAAACAACTTCTGATGGAATACTGTTTTTCATTTTGCAGAAGTAAACTATTCACCACCAACCCTGCAATTAGCTAGAAAATTACAATAATTACAGCAATTTTGTATCCCATCTCCAATCCAATTAATAGATATATGACCTTGTCAACATGTAATAATCAGATTGCATCTACAGCAAAACTGGATGAGTTTTATATGCCGAATAGAACTCACACAGTAAGAAGGTAATTATTTGAAATACTGAGAATACCATTTGTATGCCATGCTCCACTTCACAAGTTAAAAGGAAATACAATAGGAATATCATTTCTATTTTCCATATATTTTTAAATCAAAGCCAGAAAATATTATGTCTAAGGCCAGTTAATGTTAAGAAGACACATATCTAAACCAAAGATCTTAGATCTCCTAGAAAGATAAAATTGTATGCATATTTTGGGATAAGAAAAAAAGATCACAAGATAAAGAAGCATGTGTGTTGGAGAGAGGGGGTGCTTAACTTGATGCTTCAACCTCTCTGTAACTGTTATTGATATGTCTTAAAGTCCTAAAAGTTAGGAGATTGAGTAAAATCTTATTAATTAAATAGCACCATTTCTGCAAAAATGTTGCCAACAATGGATAAAAATTCACTTTAAAATTAACATAGTTAGAAACACTTAAAATGTTAAAAGATTTAAAAGAAAATAAAATTTGCATAATAAGTCAGATAATTTATTCCCCAACATTTTTATAGCAATACTATTTCCAGAAATTTTCCAGCATTAAGGTATATGCATTTCCAAAGTAACTTTGATTCTTCAGTGTGGATCTTCCAGAGGAGACATAAAAACATTAGAATTGAAGAACTATTGAAAGGCCAGGCTACCCCCAACTGTCTGTATCTATGAAAGCTCCTTGAGAATTAAAGAAATCATAGAGTGAAAAGATTCTCTAGACTTGGACTCAATGATCTGCACATAAACTATGTGCCTCTGAGCACATTCAGTCTCTCTAAGCCTGAATTTGTGTTAATACTGAAAATACACTGCTAAACATATCCCACAGAATTGTGAGGTTAGGAGAAAATGATTCCAGTTTGACCCTGTATGAAAGTCCTCCAACCACCTATCCAAGAGGCAGAGTGCATCCTATTCCAGGATATATGTCTAATTTAGATTCCTTAATATCTAAATCCTTTGTAAACATCCGTAAGATGTGATTCTGTCCTCAGGAGACATCATTATCACCATCACCATCCTACCACCTTCTGTTAACCTAGCACTCATCATGTGCTGGGCACTGTAGCAGCATTTTAAACATCATCTCACTGTTCACAACAATCTTGAGGTAGTTACTCAAAGATTAAGGATTTGAGGCTGGAAGAGATCACTTATCTTGCCCTAGTGTTCAAGATAATCAGACATGGGAAGCCCAGCCTGCTCTCTTTCTCTTAACCGCGAATATTCTACACTATGGTCCCATAAGTACTCTCTGCAGAGTAAGCGCATGTTAAAAGTATAAAGTAAATTTAACTCCACTCAAAATTTATCAAAAGTTTGGGTGAAAGAAACAACATTTAGGTAGGATACTCAGTGTCCAGACGCCTATAAATTGAGGTATGTATCTCCTGGGAGGATGCAAAGACCTCCATGGGCACACAGTTTAAGAGAATTAAAATCTTCACCATTGGTCTGAAAACAAACGATGGCAAAGTGTCATGATGGTTTTGCACATGTCTATGTCCACGATACTTTTAAGGGCCTGCTACAATGGTTTCTTTTAAAATCAAAAGGAAAAAAAATAAACTTTTAGAGTCAAGTCAAAGAAAATGTTTTAGTTTTTTTCTCAATCACAAAAAGGAAACCTTTAGGGCTCAAGGAGATCTATTAAATTATGCTTAGAACAGAAAAAAAAAAGTTGAAATATTTAATGTTGTATCAAATATTTTTATTGCTGATATGATAAAGGGAGGGGCCTGTAAAGGTGAAAGTGCCTAGGGTCCAGGAAAGTCATAGTAAGACCCAAAATGGCTCTTTTTACTTTATAAAATAAAAACATAAGCATCACCCACCCTGAACCTTACAATGATACAATGTACAACTGTACAGAAAAACTTACAGGGTGCCAAACAAAAGGATATTTTGTTGCAGTGGTCTTGAAAGTGAGAAAGTAAATGTTTCTGGTTAATCCTTTAGCCACTAAGATGGTTTTTAGCTCATTCCTTTCAACAAAGTGGAAGGAAGGCACGAGCCAGCAGTCTGTCCACTGATACCTCATTAAAAACAATTTTTGATTAAGAATCACTAACTGATAACTGATGCCTGGCATTTAAGGATGAGTATTTTAATTGTGGAGAAAGTCCATCTTAAAGGGATACATTTCTAATAAAAATATTTTTATAATTAATAAAATGTATTATACATTTCTACAATTAGGTTACATTCTAGTAATTATGATCACAGTATATTTAAGTTTTACAGAAAAATTAAAATAGTTAAAATTTTAATGTATTTTTTTGTTGCCAAGAAATATGAAAAGATGACTGATCAAAGAAATGTAAACATAAAGTAGGTTAAAATTCTAGATTGTATGCAATGGAAATAAAAGTTCAAGGAGAAAAAGGAACTAAGTAAACTTTCAAAAGGTTACAGAAGAACCTTGTGTGTGTATTCTTTACAAAAACAAAAAAACAAAAAACTTTATTATGGATAATTTCAAACCTATACAGAAGGAGAGAGTAAACAGAATTCCCATGTCATCACTCAGCTACCCATCCCCTACCTCCCCAGTCAGTATCATTTTGAGGTAAAATCCAGACATAAAATTTCAATGATAAATAAAAAAAAAAATTATGTATTACCAAAACATAAAGACTTTAAAAAATCATAATTGCAATAACATTATTACACCTTAAAATAATATCAAATATCCAATCAGCATTCAACTCAGCACAAAAATGTCATTCTTTTTAAAATTTCTGTTTTAATCAGGATTTAAATAAAATGTGCAGAGTCTGATGGGTTATTATGTCTTTTAAGTCTCTTTTAATCTGTAAGTTCCTTCTCCATCTTTTTCCCCTCCTGCGATTTACTGAAGAACCCAGGTCATTTGTCTCGTACAGTTCCCCACAGTCCTGACGCAGCTGACTGCACTCTCGTGGTGTCAACATGCTTCTCAGTGGTCTGTGTTTCCTGTAAATTGGCAGTTGAATCTAGATGTTTGAGCAGATTCGGGATTTTTTATTTATTTTTTTAATCAACACTACTTCACAGGAGGTGTTTGTGTTCTTCCAACAGGTGGAACACAATGCTTGCCTGTGTCTCCATAAATCATTTTTCATATTTATGTTTGATGCTAGCAGTAGTTGATGATCAATATCTAGCTCCACTATTTCATCACTAGCTACGAAACAGTGATATTCTCATTCTATCATTAGTTCTTCATTTACTAGCTGGACTACTACTATAAAAAGGAACTTCCTCTCAGTTACTATTTGGTTACCCAGGGCTACCATTCATATAGAAAATACAGGAAAGCTGGCTGATTCTTTCCTTCATTTATCAGTTTTCAAAATCACAAGTTGGTTCACAAGCATTCTTTAGCAAGGATGAGGTAGGCTTATTTATTTATTATCATTGTGAATGCATAATTTTATTGCTGTTCTTGTCCTTACTGATGCTCCAATTGCCCCTTCCAAGGCCAGTGGGCCCCGTAAGTTGGCTCCTGGGTCCTTTTGACACAACACTAGTACATTTTTTTTTAATTGTAGCAACAATTTTAACAAAAATAAATTGCTTTTTGAATCATTTTAAGTGTACAATTCAGAGGCATTAGTTACATTCATAACATTATGCTACCATCACCACCATCCATTACCAAAATTTTTTCATCACCCCAAACAAAAATTCTGTTTGAAATTAAGTAGTAACTCTCCATTTCTCCCCTCACCCAGGCCCCTGGTAACCTCTAATCTACTTTCTGTGCCCATGAATTTGCTTATTTTAGATATTTCAGTTAAGTGGAATCAATATTTGTCAAATACTGACTATATATGTCCTTTTGAGTCTGGCTTATTCCACTACGCATAATGCTTTCGAGGTTCATACATGCTGTGGCATGTATATCAGAACTTTATTCCTTTTTAGGGCTGAGTAATACTCCATTATATGGATATACCACATTTGTTCATCCAGTCATCAGCTGATAGAACCCTAGTAGCCTTTGACAGCTTCCTCATTTTCCGGCATGACAGGATGATCCAGGATCTTTTCATACATTTCCTGTCCCAGACCTGAATTCAGTCATTTCTTTAAAGAATGCTGGTGCTTTTTAGTGAAAAAATGCTATTTCTGTACCACAGTCTGGATATCTAGATATTTAAATTTCAACACTTAGGACCAGACAAATGTAGGTAGCTATCTGTTACAAATTCTATTAAGGCCAGAGGAGTCAAAGATAAAAATTGAAGGAAAACATGCCACTCACATCCTTTCCTCCAACTTTTTATTAGGGTGCAGCCAAATTAAAGGTGTAACTTGCTTTACAAAACACAAGAATAACAAACTACAACAATAACAATAACAAAAAGGTCTGTATTTAGCTAGATACATAAAGGTGTAATTTCTCAAATAAAGACATTATTCCAAACATCAGGCACCTGACTACCCATGTTATTATTTTATTTAAGTGTTCTGTAAGTCAAATTTAAGCAATCCCCCCAAAAAACAAAACAATAATTAAGAAAAAAATTAAACAACCCATTTTTAAACATAGGCTCATTCCAAACAGATATCCATGAAATCATGGTTTTGTTAAGCTGGTAAACAATAAAGAAAATAAAGTCATCTATGCACCAGCTACATATCACCTCACATACATGAATAGTAGTACGTGTACCATCTCTCTGCAAACACTGCCCAAAGTAAATCCAAAATAAGATTTCTTTAAGTAGCATATTCATGGAGGAATCGACTATTACTCCACACAACTGGTTTAAAAAAAGATATCTGTTTGTACATATGCACAAACAAACGTAAATCTCCTGCATATAAAGAAACGTTATGTTGAACATTTCCAGGCTTCCTTGGAAAACTTTTTCACTTTTACCTGTGCCTCACTTGTGATTACTTATTGTCCAAATGACAGAAAGCAATTTTAGTGAATGGTTGACTTAACTAGTTTGCATTGATACATGATGTTCTAGGACATTACTTACATATCCACAACAAGCAATAGGTCTCCTAAATTTTCTACACCCCTCTATAGCACACTTTTCCTATGATCTCTAATTGACCATCAGGTTTGCTAATTGTTAAATCCAAAGGTCTTTTCTGTTCTCCTTATAAATACCTTCAAGGAACAGCGAAAGCACAGGTAGCTTCTAATTCTCTACAGGCAAACTGCCAAAATGCAGTAGACTCCTACCAATGCAAAAAATAGGAACGATAATGCATAATAGAAGAATATACTATATTTATTCTCTAAGTTTTACTAGTAATCTATAGTCTATATATTATTAACCATCTCTATATTAAGATAACAATACAAGACCAAGTTTTCCACTTGAACAAAATACAAATTTCTTGAAATGAATCTTCTTACACATAAAAACTGCTCAGTTTTGAGAGGATATAATTATAAAGACTAAATATTATTTCCAGCAAAATGTCCACACTTTTCTGTGCAAATCTTCCAATAATGGCCGACAGAATTTTTCAAGCAAGTGTCCTGGGAACTTGAGTGCCCTGGGTTTTGGATTCCTGCTATATACTCCCATGGCCCAAGACTAGCCTTTCCTTGAGGTGATATCCTAATAGCGGCTCTCCCAGATCACTGAACATTAACCTGAGGTCTTTTCTGACTCTGCTCTGCAGGTAAACTGCAAGTGATAGAAGTGCTGGTTTTAACCGAGTTAGCTGTCAATCAATGATGCTACACCTTGTTTCAGTGTAACGCACCTTGATTATTTCTATTTGTTCTAACATTCAGATGAAATATATGGAAAGAAAAATCCAGGTAGTTTAAACTATGACCCTTATGCACCAGGAGTAAGCAATTAAAAGTCCACCCATAGAACATGAAGTCCAATCTATTGAGGTGTAAAGAATCTTGCTTGCTTCTGTGCTAAAGACATTTGCCCAGGTTCTACACTTAATCAATTTTTGATAAAAACAGATAATGAATTCCATTCACAGTAGCATGGATGGATAACAAAAGTTGGCATCCTTGTAAATTAAGATGACACGTGCAGAGAAGAAAATACTCTCACTTACTTGCACGAAGGACAGAAGGTGTGACCTCAATTTCACTGGTTGCTTGATAAGGTTGAAAGGCTGAAACATTGTTGGTGCCAAGCTCACTGCCAAATATCTCTGGACTCTGGGTGCCTGTGGAGCTGGCACTGGTGCCATCACCTCCGTGGTGTGGCTCTTGCTCATCAAACACCGCTACCAGCTAGAAATGAGAAGTAAATTTGCATTTATAAATAAAGGCATTTAAATTTCCACCAAAAACTTATGTCATATTTTATGTACATCTACTTAGGAAAGAGTGTTACTATTTCTCCACCAAGAAATACTACGTTTTTGGAAACAAAGCTTAAAAGATATGATCATTCCCTGAATTTTGAGGCTTTACTTGTATCTAGCTTGTGCATTTCATTTCTAACAGTGTATGGGTGGGAAAAAAAAAAGCTGTTTTATATCACAGAATGCTAAGGTACAGGTGGGATGGATTTAAATGTCTTTATACATAGAAAATATTTTTAATTGGGAAAAAATGCAAAGGGGTATGTATAGTAAGGTGCCTTCCTAAAGGAAGAAAGAGGAGTGAAAAATAAACATCCACTCATTTGTACAAAAGAAATATAGAAAGGACAAAAGAGAAATTGAGATTGGTTACCTCCAGGAAGGGTGTAGGGACAGGGCTGGAAAAAAGAGGGAATGGGAAGAGAAAAAAGGAGGGGTGACACTTTCCTGAGTATATTTTTCTATATAGCATTGACTCAAATATCCAAAATATAAATAAATAATTGAACTCAACCAGTAGGGGGAAGGAATCCAAAATGGAATATATAATCAAATAAATCTATGTTACAAATGAATAATATAATCACACTGCAGAGGATGGGGAAAAGAAAAACTAACTTTGGAAAACTATAGTTTCACCATTCAATGTAAACTAAAGACAAAAAGAATTATCACTCAAATACTATGCTCTGCTTAGTAAATTTATTTCTCACAAACGTATGGTTAGACAATTCTCATACTACTGTCTAGCTCTCTATCTATACAAATACACACACACAGAGATATACATATATATACATAGCAGGAATGAATAAATAAGTAAAAAACATTTTGGACAATGAGAGCCAAGGTTCCTCACTGTTGGACACAGAAGTTACAAATAAGGAAAACTTAGAGCAAATCCTGTGGTGTCATATTGGAATCAGAGGCATCAGTATGAATTCATGGATTTTATAAGCAGATGAGTGGGTAGGTGGGTGAGTGGGTGGATTCATACATACATGCATGCATAGATGATAAATAGGTAGATTGACAGATAGAGATGGATAATACATGTGTGAGTATACAAACATTTATTTCCCAGCTTGTTCACTGGGAGGTCCTAGAAGCATTGACACCCCATACCAATGAGCACACCTAGTACCCAGATCTTGGTTTCTAAAAACTATCCTCCATTAAATGAACCAGGGTTGCTTGAAAAAATGGTTGGTTCCAGGGCTAGGGGTAGGGAAAATACATGACGAGCCTGCAACATCTTGTGATGCCAAAAAGTACGGAAGTACTGAAAAGTGATGGAGGCATGTCAAAGAAGAACAGGAGCCAATTTGAAGAAGCTCCCAATGGCCAAAGCTGGGGCAACTTGTAAACAAAATTAATAATGATATTATTGGATTATGGTCCAAAATAAAAACTAAATATCCTTGAGTATATAATGATATAAATAAATCACTGAAGAAATAAATAAATCATGGCAAAGAGGCAGCTCTTCCTCACAGTAGTATTACAATAATAATATAGAAGGAATGACTGAAATGGAAAATCATAAGTAGCAACCTCCACCATAAGTGTTGCAGGCAATATCTACCAGTGGATGCCAAACATAGCAGGTGTAAATACAATAAGCAATGGAATATTTGCATATTTCAAAGCATCTCCCCATAAGATACCTTTTAATTAAAAAGGAAAAAAACAGTATATTTGTAGGACTCCCTGACACAATGCACTGAGATGCACAAAACATTATTTCTGTGGTATTCTTGACAAAAATGTCTAACTTCACAATTGAATCATGAGAAAACAGACAATACCAAACTGAGGGACAGTCTACAAAATTGGTTAATACTTTTAAAAAATGTCAAAGACATGCAAGTCAAAGAAAACCTGGGGAAACAGTGTAGATTGGGGAAGACCAAGGAGAAATGACAACTACATGCAACGTGAGCTCCTTGCCTAGACGCTGGACTAGAGAAAGAACACTAGTGGGGACGCTGGCAAATTCAAAGGGGATCTGTGAATTGTAGCGGCTAAATGTTAATTTCCTAATTTTGATGAATCGTACTATGGTTGTGAAGGAATGTTAACATCAGGAAAGTATAAAAGATATATGGGAACTCTGTACTATTTCTACAATTCTTCCGAAATATAAAATTACTTCAAAATAAGCAGTTAAAGAATTTTTGTAATTTAAAATTACAAAATACTATAAAAATAAAAATTCATACTACTTTCTCATATAACTAATACAGTGGCAGCGCTTCTTAAAAATCTTAAAGAGTAACAGAGTTCCAAGAAACAGCAGCTATCCCTGCGGTCGCAGTTGACTCGTCTGGGGGAGGGTGGCGGCCGGTTGCTAAATCCTAGGCTCCCAGGATTGCTCCGAGGGTACCGGCGGCGGGGGCTCTTTCCCGGAGGCGAGGGCGAGGCGGGGGACTTGGCCAGGTCCCCGGCGGGAGGCGTGCAAAGTATGGAGGGCGGCGAGAAAGGAACAGGCGGGACACGTTTCTTTTAGGATGAAGAAAACCAAGAGAGTTTATTAGGGGAGAGTACAAGCTTATATCGGGCGGTTTAGAGGGCGGGGTAGCTGTAGAGGTTAAAGGCTTGGATTGGTTCTGAGAGGGCGCGGAGGTTGATTGAAAAGGGGCGAGAGTTGCTCCCGTAACGGTGTCCGGCAACAATGTATGCGCACCGGTGGTGATGGGAGTTGCACTGGCAACGGGGAGTGTCCGGGCAAGATAAGGGGGTGGGGAAAAGGCGGTTCCCTCCGGCAAGCCTCCCCTAACATTGGTATTTTGGGTGAGGAAATGGGGCCTGCCTCCGGCCTCACTTTCCCAGGCCTGGGGGGCTGTGGAGGGTGCTGTCACCCGTACCCACTACCCTCCCCAGGGGTGGATCCGGTCCCCCAGCCCAGGCCCGCCAAGTTGAAGCACGTAATCAGTGTCCCGCAATCCCCTTGTCATTAAGTCTACAAGCCCATGCTTAGCAGCTAAGTTTAGCATTCCAAGGAAAGGAGAATCTTGGCCATACCCAAAAGAAACTACCTCTTATGCCTCCAAACCAAGCTTTTTCAATGTCAATAATCCTATCAGTTAAAGGACACTGAGGTACATTTTCAGATTGTGAGCAGTACTTATAGTTACAACCTTCACTTCATAGACAGTTTTGAACAAATGGTATTTCCACAAACATTTGCATATCATCAATCAGTTCATAAAACAAAAAAGAACACCATCATAAGGTCATAGAGACATGTAGACAAACAGGAAGCTCAGAACCCTGCTGTGGCATAATATATAATTAGCTGATTAAACAATCTGGAGGGAGCTTAAGTGGTAAGAAGAAATCAAAGCAGGATGAATAGTTGGGCCACTCAACCTTCTGATAAGCAACACAAGTGGGGAAAGAAATCCTTAACAGTTACAAAAAAATGGAAAGGTGTTTGTGTGTATACATCAAAGTTTCAATACACAGTAATAAAATCATCCTGTTTATCTGAAATTGACTGGCAGTAGGGGTCAGGAAACTTCTTGAAAAGAGCCAGAAAGTAAATATCTTTGAGTTTGCAGTCCATAGGGACTGTGTTACAACTACTCTTTTCTGCTGTTGTAGTGTGAAAGCAGCCAGAGACAACATGTTCACAAATGAGTGTGATTGTTTTTAATAAAACTTTATACACAAAAACAGGCAGCAAGCCGAATTTGGCCCACAGGCCATAGTTTAATGACCCTGCACGAGATTACCTGCCTACTAACACCACCCAATTTTAAAATTTCAATTATTTGGGAAACAAAAGTTATTGATATCCACATCAAGCTTTTCTTGGGTATTCTGGATTTCTACTCTTGATTTTAATATTATCAGCCTTCTCAAAAGGTGCATGACTTAATAAGCATTTTGAAGATGTTAAATTTTGACATTATGGTGCTTGATTGGAAACAAATGAAATCTCAGTTCTGTTATTAACTTTTCAGGATGATGTGCTCTCTCAAGAATCAAGTCCTTTCTGCAAACTTAAAATGGAAATTGAAGATTACAAAGAATCTTTGTAAATGCCACACATGATGGAAAAACTTATACATGTATATTAGTTTCAATAATTATCTCTAGCATTTTTAGAAAACACGGTGTTATGAAATCTGGACTGTGTCACGAACAAATGCTGTTTGAATTTCAGTGGGAGAATCACAGTTGGTGATTTGCAATATGCCAATAACACACAATTCCACAGCTTTCTTTAAAACCAAAATTTAAGTGCCAGGTGCAGATATGAAGTAATTTTATGTTAAATTGGGAAGGATATATAATTTTAGAAAATCTACTCTACAAGAATACATACAGTAACATAGCAAAAGAAAATGAGACCTTCACAAAAACATCATTTATTAAAAATCTCTATCATGCCCTTCAAAAAGTAAAGGAAATGTCTGCTTTTAAATTTGTGAACATGACTCAAATCCATATTTTAACAGATGGAATTTTCACTGCTGCGCATAAAATAGATCATTTTTAAAAGTTCATTTTTATTTCCAATAGTTATTATTTAATCTTACTCCAATTCCATCCATCTATCAAGTCTCCATAAGAAAAAAGGCAAAATTTAGGATAGCAATCAGGATAATCCAGGTATGAAGAAACTCTAAACTTTGCCACGTATTTCCCACCTACCACGTGACAGTCATTTTAACTCTCTGAAATGTCAAAAAGCCTGTTCTATAGAGTATCACACACACATGCATACAAACGACTTGGATCTAGGGTGGCACCTTTAATGGATGAAAGCCTATAACTGGGTGCAGCAAAGTAGCTAAGAGCACAGAATTTGGAATCTGGGAGACCCAGATCTTGGATGGCTGGTAATAAATCCACTGGTCTCTCTAAAGCCTCTAAAGCCTTGCTTTCCTCATCTGGGAAAAGAAGGTAGTGGTTGCAGGAGGCAGAATAACAGCACCCAAAGAAGTCCATGCTCAACTCTCTGGAACCTGTGACTACACTGCCTTGCATGGAAAAAGAGACTTTGGGGGTGTGATGCAGATTAATGACTGGATTCAGATTCAAGAAGACTATCCGAGATTATCTAGGTGGGCCCAATCTAAATCACATGAGTCTGGAAAAGCAGAGAACATTTCTTAGCTTTGGTCAGAAAGAGATGCCACCACATTGCTGGCTTTGAAGATGAAGGGAGGGAGCCACAAGCCAAAGAATGCAGGCAACCTCCAGATTTCAAGAAAATGGATTCTCCTCTAGAACCAAAAGGAAAGCAGCTCTGCTGACACTTTGATTTTAGCCAGTGAGACCCGTATCAGACTTCTAACCATACGGAATTGTAAAATAATAAATTCAGGTTGTTTTAAGCCATTAAATTTGTGGCACTTTCCAATGGCAGCAATAGAAATCTGACATACTACTAATAGCTACCCTTCTAGATACGTTGTGATAAAGGGATAAGATACATCAACTTCTGGCAAAAAAATAAGCACAAATTTAATACTACCTATTGTTAAAAGTAATGTGGTGGTGGTTGATAAATATTTGTAAATTTGAGAATCAGTTTCAAGAGGAACGTGAAGACTGAGGAAAAACACTTCTACATTCTAGTAATAAGGGGGGAAAAAACAGGAAAAGGGAAGGAGAAGCCTTGCTAGAAAATGTCCTGGTCAAAGTCACTAATAAACCAGAAAATGAGGATCTTTACTCCTCACATAAAAAATGATGTACCTTTTATCATTTCATTTTGCAGAAAAGTGGAGCTCAGAGATATTAATGAGATTAATATGATTATCTGCAAGTCTTTAAAAATAGGATTTTATTCATCCTTGATTAACCAAAAGTAATCACCCACCTTACTAATTTAATGTAATTTTGATAACACCACCAAAAAGTTTTCTGAGCATAATTGAAGGTAACCAAGATAACATTGAACAATTCCATGCTGTTGATACCATCTTAATCAGAAGAGCTTAAAAAGATTCAAATATCTGGCAGATTCTGCCTTCACACAGGAAAATGGGAGGTGACTTAAGTTGGGTGGTTTTCTAAGTGATTTCTCAAAGACCTCTAGGCTCTGACTCCACGCGCCCTCAAGCCATTTTACTGGCACATCCCTTGGGCATTCTGTCTACCGTACTCTTCAAGCACAGGCTGACCATATCCAGAGGAAGCTGATTATTATGGGTCTCAGGAATGTCCTTTGGATACATGACACTAATACATGGAGTTGTCTGGCTTTGAAATAATGACCTACAATTCTGTAGAGAGACATCACATTTTTTGGCATCAGAGAAGATCCAAAGCAAGTGGAAAAACAGTTTGAAAAATCAGGATGAATCAGAAGATTCCTCAAATAGACCCTTTCTTTACACAAGAAACCTAAGATGGCCTCAATGAGTAAGACATACTCAACCGAACCATTTGGTCTGCAGTATAAAGAAAAAAAAACAAACAAAAAAAAAACCCAGCAAGAAGCAAAGAGAAAAAGCACTTGATTATGCTTCTGGTGCATAACTCTCTGTGTTTGCCACATCTTTCAATATTCTTTCTAACACAGTACTATTTTAATGATGCTTTTGAACACCAAAATAATGATGGCATCATATAACACACATTTCTGAGAAATCGCAGGGAATTTGAAAGGTACATCTGCCTATAAAGAGTAAATTCAAGAGAAAGAAAATACATAAAAATGTGAAAGCTACAGCAATTGCAGTAAATTTCTAAAAATAACAATAAAAATCAAGTAGCTGGAGATACATGTATTTTAAGTTTAAAGTGAGGTTGTTCCACTCGTATAATTCTAAATGATCACTACCCCCAAGATGACTTTTCCTTCCCATAGGTCAATCTGTGAATTTCTACAAATAAGACACTCATGTCAACACCTTTAAATTTTTCTCTCCTTTCACTCAGGTATGTAATTGGAAAAATGGAAAATAGACTAAGTGTAAGGAATTCTCTTTTATTATTTCTTTTCTAAAAAATTTCATTTACAGTTGCCTGCCATAAAGCACACTTGATAATTATGGCACATGTATAAAAGGAAAACTGATCAGACACTAGCATGATTATGTAGATTAGCTTAGTGTGTTATCAACTCATAAGAAAGGAACCTAATGAGGTAAGTCTTGAATGGTGCCACTTCGAACAATAAATCGTTTAGAAACGGCAAGACATCTCCGTTACTACCTGAATAATCCAGCAGACCACCAATATCATAAGGTTCTACCCGTCGGTAGTCAAAGGTCACCTGTCCCACAAGAGCTAATAGCATCCTTGAAGAAGGTAATATTTCTTCATCGCAGTTGCCTAATAAAGTTATTATGCTCCATCTGGAAATCAAAGTAGAAGTTCACCTCTGACACTCCCCATTCCCATGCTTACATTTCAGAGCTGGAATTTAATTCTCCCTCCCTTCAGAGTGACACATTCTATCACCCACGGAGCCTTCACACTAATTAGAATCCCATCTTAAGAGCTATGTTCAAGTAACAGCTTTGAGTGTGTCAACCACGACCACAATGAAATATGCCAATGTGCAGAGCCACGGGCCAGCTAACCAATTTGTCAGATATACTGGTAAACCCATCTCCCTCTCATCCCAGTCACAAGTGTCACCCTTCCATTTGTGCCCATTCTTGAAGTTACAACGACATCAAACAACCCAAAAGTGTTCACAAAAAACAGGATTTCAGTCAGATAAAGCAAAGTAATTTTGAAATTGGCTAATTGCATATAGATAGGTTGGTTCCAAGTTGGAGGAGGTAGTTGTGACTTAGTATGAACACACGGTCAAAGAAACCACGAAACTGGGAAAGAAGAAATATGGACCTCGAAGCAAAATAATGAAATTAAGGAATTATTATGTAGACATGGAAAAAAAGGAACTAGAAAATCAATTTGTAAGCTTTCTGATGACTGAACTTACTTTAATGACATAGAGACTATACTAAATCCTTAATCATTTTCTGAGCCTTACTTGCTATCATGGTTCATTAAAAACTCATTCAAATAGAGCTACTGTTTACTAGAAGAGTAAGCAAGACAATAGTAAAATATATTTGGGCCAATGATGTTTGTAATAGTAATACAAGCTATAACCAATAAAAGCAAACTTACTACAGCAGACTGTCAAGTTTACCATTGAAAACCTCTTAACATTATGTATGCAAGATTAATTCTGGGCTTCATCAGCATTTTAAGAATTAAATCTATTTAGTCTGATGCAAACAGCAAAATACCCAACGTTTAGAAGGGAACTTTAGAATGCCAGGAGCACACTAAACACTAGCCTTCTGGCTTTCCCTTCTGGCTCAGCCAAGAATGGCAAAGAAGAGTCAGGTCGTCTTTCCTTGCAATGTATCATGAGATGACTTCAAATTTGCCTCAATCTCCCAGCTCCATAGGCAAGAGATTTTGAAGACAGCTACATGCACACACATACACACCTGCCCTTACTCTGCCACCTTCCAACATATATCCATCTGAAGGTAAGATACAGAAATAAGACTTAACCACATGGTGTTTTTATCTGTGGACAATAAATATATGCTACATGTGTTCAGGAATCACTATATTAATGAATGGTAAATAAAAGAATGCCTCAGGAATTATGCCTTCAATGAATGCCATTTTCTGTGGATTGGGGATATAGGTTTAAAAAAGAAAGCTTTATTAATCAACATCATATAGAAAATAGATATGGCTTAATGAGACAAGTGAAAACACCACAAACATGGCCAACTAGCTTCTCAATAGCTCACTCTAAACTGTAAATAAAAGCCCTACTACCAAAACACCAATCAAGATGTGTTACTTAAACTTGACTGAGCAAGTATGGGTGATGTGTTTTAGTTCCCTTCACTCCTAGTTCTATGTCAACTCTCCCCAGTCTTTGACCCATGGATGCCAGAAACAAGATGCTGATATGAATCTTCTGCCTAGACAAGCAGCACCATAATTTGGACGGGATCACAATGTCTGAAAAAGCAAGAACTCAAGCCCTGTTCCATAGCGCTCAATTTGATGAGTACTCCGAAGGACAACTGAGCCTTTCCATTAGAAAGGTGCCCTTGTAGTCTTTTTCCCAACTCCATGTATACAGCTAGCTTGGTAAATTAAACCAGGGACTGCTCCACTGACCTGGAAACCTTGTCTCCATACACCCACCAACACGCCCAAATCCTGTCTCTCCATGCAACCAGCAAGATACAAATGCTTAGATTAGAGGAAAGGAGGAAGCCCCACTTAAGACAAAACTGTACTCTCCAACCAACCGCCACAGAGTGCTGCACTGGAGTTTGTATCAGGTGTGTGCTGCTTAGGTTCACGTGTCAGCTTGGCCAGGTGAAGTCCAGGTGTCTGATCAAGCAAGACTGGCCTAACCGTTACTGCAAGGACATTTGTAGCTAGTTAATAAACCAGAAGGCTGGTTTATTAAATCAGTCAATTGACAGCAACTGTGACTGATCACATCAACGAAGGGGCATCTTCCACAATGAGAATTCAATCAGCCGGATTTAATCCAATGAGGTGAAGACTTTTAAGGGAGAGAGATAAAGGAGCTTCACTTCTTCTGCTAGCCAGTGAAGCGTCTCCTGAGTTCATCGAATACCTCCATTGGAGTTGCCAGTTCGCTGCTGGCCCTACGGAGTTTGAACTTGTGCATCCCCACAGTTGCATGAGACACTTTTATAAAATCTTATATTTACAGATATCCCTTGTTGATTCTGTTTCCCTAGAGAGCCCTAATACACGGTGCCTCTGTTTCCCTAGAGAGCCCTAATACAAGGTGCCTCCAGGAACACAAGTGAAATCAGTCTATGTCTTCATTCAAGTAACATCATCTCATAGAACTTAGACATACTTACAGTGTCCCCAAGTAACCCATTGATTCCACTGTAGGAAAAAATGTAAAAAACTAGCCACCACTAAAATTTCTTGCCAGTCAAATCTGGTGAACTATACTACTTTATATTTTGACAATCAGTGGTGGAAAACTTCCTGTCCTAAAATAGAAATTTGAAGGATCGCTTAGTTCTAAATTTTGCAAATCATGTTTAAAATTAAAAGCACTAGAAACGAAAACTTGGCAATAGCTCCAGTCAATCAATCAGTACTAGGAAGTAGTTAAGCAATTTGCACAAGTCACAGAAAACATCTCAACACAATGTGAGATTTAGAGATGATCCAATAGGAACATATTTCTTAAGAGGTGAGCAAATCATCATCTCTGGCATTTAAAGACAAAAAAATACTTCTAATTCAAAGAGCCAGACTTGTTTCCAAGGCAACCTGCCATTTGTATAGGGAACTCACCTGGAAGTTAATAGTCCCTTCAACTGCTGACTTCACAATTTGAACTAGGCCCCCCACTGATACCTTAGCTTCCATCTAAAAGCATCATCAGAAAAATTGAGAGCACTTTAACTGCTTTAAAAGACGGAAAGAAATCCCAATGATTCTATTAAGATATTTGGGGGGCGAGGGGATCTGGAGGAGGTAAGCCATATAGGAGAAACAAGTGACCTAAGGAAAGCAAGGAAGGGCTGGGAGTTGCTGCTTATCGGTGATCTATTCTCAAATTAAGACGTATTAAAACCACTACTTCTGCTCAAAGTTCTGAATGAAAGTTCAGTTTAAAATGATATGCAATAAAATGTTAGTATTCATTCTGACAGCCATAAGCTAATATTAGCAAGGATCAAAATTCAATGAATATGTTTTATAAAGTATAACGCTAATGTCACATTTTTTAAAAATGCCTTTCAGTTTAATTTGCATGCAAAAAGGACAGGAGTGTGATTTTTAAAAATCCACCCAGAGACAGAGATGAAAAACTTCAAACATTTTCTGACTCCTTTCTGCCACTCTCATTATTTCAATACCTTTTACAAAGGAGAGATAACTGTGTCCTCGACATTAGCCTAAATTATCTTCAGTAGGCAATACAATGCTGATTAAATTAGACTTGTTTTAATCAGCTGGCAGGTTTATTCAAAAAGTAACTAAACAATAAAATTCTTTATACAACTCATTAGGATAACCTGTTTAGCAATGTTTTTTAAAACGCAAACAGAATAAATACTAATTGTGTGTCAATCCTTTCTTTCCCATATTTGACAGATAAAAGAAATAAGTTACAAGTTAAATATTTCCCCCAATCCACAAGTCGCTAAATACTGGCATTTAATGCAAATCTTTTTTTCTTAATGCAAATCTTTTCAAAGGTAAATACCAGTGCCATCTAATGGATTTAGCAAGGCACAAAGATTTTTGGAAACTTTAAATTTCAAAGAAAATCTATACTGAGGAAAGCCAAAATCTCTGCTTTCTTTTCCTTTGTTTCCCACAGAGAATATCCATATAGGTGACCAACAACATGGAGGTGGGGTCAAGTTTATCCAATGGTTTTCATTACACTATCTTTTCATTACCAAGAGGTTACTAGTCTTGATCCCTAAAATGAATAAGGCGGAAAGAGGTGACATGCTAGAAGAAATTTGGTAAGTTTCTTTAACTCATTTTGTCTCACTACTGCATCGTTTCCTGCATATATTATCTTACTTATGACAAATTGCTTAGAATAGTGCCTGGAATGTAGCAAGCACTCAGTAATTGTTAGCTAGTATTATTTTGGAGATTTACAGGAGATTGAGGTTATCAACAAAGGAAGGTGACGGCTACTGGAATTAAGTAGTACAGACTTTATCCTGGAGACCGACAAACACATACCAGTTAATTTCCATTTATCCTGCAGATGGTTTCAAGGAGTATGGAGAAAGGACTAGAGGGTAAACTCTCAGAGCTCGTTAGTCCAATAATGAAGAAGTCATGAGGGCCTGGACTAATGGAAAGGCAGTGGAGTGAAAAGACAATTAAAATGTATAATTATTAAAATGCAGAACTTAGACTTATTTAAAAGGATTTGTTACATGGGGTAGGAGGGACTGTGAAAGGGGAGGAGGAGCCTTGGGGTTTGAGTGAATGGGCAGAGGGCAAGCACAAGGGCAAACAAGTTTGGGACAAAAGATGATGCTTTCCACTTGAGGTAACTCTCACATACCCAAGACCCAATTCCCAGTCTATGTTGAAAAGGCAAGTTCAAAACTAGAACTATATGCTTGTGCTATGTCAGCATTTAAGGGGTGCTTGAAGCTATGGATTTTGTTAAGGACCCCAATCTGAATGTGGAAAGTACAAGAAGACCAGGACCAAAACCTGGCTAAAGTGGAAACTGCAGGTTCATCTTCCCTTCCTCCAATCCCACTTTCAAAGGAATCTGAAAAGAATTGACAAAAGAATGCAAGTCCATCCAAGGAAACATGGTTCACAGAAACTGGGAAAGGGAAAATATAAAGTGAACAGTGATCAGTAATATTCAAATATCACAAGGAGGCATATTAACACTTTCTCAAGAAAGGTTACAGCAATACATGTTTTTAACAAATGGAACCTAAAGTTATTTCACACCTGTGCTAAAATAATTTCAATAATAGTGGATAAATAGTAAAAGAATAGCAATAAACTTAACATTTAACACACTTTCTTAAAAAATAGACACATACACTTGTTCAAGTAACACTAGGCAGAGAATTCTATTCCACAATATGCTTGTCTTAACAGATGAGGATTCTGTAGGTAATTCTTTATTTTCTTGTGGAAATGGTCTGTTTCATTAATCTTGCAGACCCTCCCTGCTTGTGCCCCATTCTTTTCCCTTTGCCCAAAATACAGGTGCCCAATAAATACATGATAAGTCAAAATCAATTATCCTATCGATCTTGCAATATCATTGAATAGTGTAAGCCAGTTAATATAAGGAGCTAATACACTGCAAGTCTTCAGGGTCCTCCCTCCTTAACCTAATCCCTTTGCTTAGACCCAGTTTACAAGAAGAGAAAAAGATATTTGTGGCACACACCTCAGTTCAGGGAATGACACCAATTACCCATGTCAAAATCCTCTCACTTTTCAAAACTCTAAATAAAAATCTAGATCTTATTATGCTCTGAAACTCAAAAGTAGGTTTGGACTATGCTGAGCCCAGAATCCCAGGAAACAGCAGATAAGCACAATCTTATTGTGTTAGCAGATCATGTTCCTACAATCCCTCCTTGTTGTTTCTACCTTTCCTCCACCTAAAGTACAGCAGCTCTCATCTTGGATTAGTCAACTCTGCACCAGGCAAGAAGGCTATGGTCCACCGCCTGTTTCCCTAATGTTCATTCTCTTATTTATACTCTGTAGCTAATATGTGCCAGATTGTGTTAAGCACCAGTTCAAAAATTAAGTTCAAAAATATTATGTATCAATTTAGAAAACCATAGCAAATAGCTGTTTATGTATACGTCCCTATATTTTCTTCTCCAATTAAAAAATCAAACCACTTTGATAATTTAATAAAGCTATGAATGAATCTTCCCCATAGAAACATACACAGTCTTTAAACTCTGAATATCTGCAGATTCACAGATCCCTGTTCTACGAGAAAGAAAGAATAAAAAACACATTTCCATAATAATCAGTTAAAAATCAATAAACATTTCTTAAATTCCATCGCATCACTTCGACATCAAAATGTCGCATATTAGCAAAGTATAAATCTCTTCTAATTCCCTTTACTTTTAACCTGAAGTTTCCATTCAAAGTTTTCAAATCTGCTCCATCTTCCCATTTTACCATAAAATGTATGTTTAAAGTTAGAACCTAGAATGAAGCAGTATTCACTCTCTCTCCATCAACGAGAAGAAAAGAAAATCACAACACAAGTCTCTGAATGTTAAATTGATCACAAAAGCAGCAGCAAACATCTCTTACCACTACTGGGCTTAGCCTTATACACATCATCTTATTTAATCTTCAAAATACACAACATTGTACTATCATCCCCATTTTACATCAAGGGAAATGATAACTTAGCTAAATGACTTAGCCATGGTGGACCAGCCACAACTTCTAAGTGGCAGAACTGAGATTCTGCCCAAGTGCTCAGACATACTGCATGACGCTGCCCAGCACACATCCACAACATGGGCAATAAGCACAGTGGTTGTTCAGAAACGGTCATGTCAAGATAAAGGGAAGCCACACGTCACCTGAAAGAGAATTAGTGCTGAGAGACACACTTAACCCAAAGTGCATTACACTTCTTTGATTCAACTGGCTTCCCCCTAAACACCTACATCCAACAGAAATTACAAGATGGCCACTGCCTCACTTTCTTGCAATGCTATTTTTTCAGGACAAATATTTCAACTCTATAAAGCATTCAATAGGCCTTCAGGAACTAGCAGAAGATATTAAAGAACCCAATTTCCCTAAAAGGCAGCATTTTAATTTCCAAATAGCCAACAGGTTAACTTTTGGAGGATTATCTACCTGTAAGGCAACAACTGTCATGTTAGGAGGTATTAAAATATGGAAATAATATGAATACTATGGGGGTGCAAAAAGGAGAAGCCAATGTGTAGGATCAAGTAAATGGTGAAGCTTAATGAAACAGGAGGAAACACAGCACAGCCTCAAGGATGTGTTCACTCTTCAGGCTGGCAAGTGACAGAAGCAAGCTGAGAGGAAAACCTTTGAAGTCTGGGAGCCACAGGCCCAAATGCAAACTCTATCACTAACAAGCTGTGTGGTGTTGGGTGAGTTACATGAACTCTCTAAGCCTCAGTTTCTCTTCATTTTTAAATGGTGGTGATGATAATACCAACCTCATGAAATTGTGAGGCTGTTATGAGCATAAAATGAGCCTATATGTGTAAGTGCTAAGCAATGTAACAAGCACAAAGAAAGTGAGCTCAAGAACTGGTGACAGTAGAGAACTGGTGGTGGTTGTGGGAGTGGTTGTATCTGTGGCTTTAGTACTGGTTGTGGTAGTGATGATGGGAGTATTTATGTGGTGGTGGTGGTAGTGATGGTAGTGGCTGTAGTGGTGGCGGCTGTGGTTGTGATCTTGGTATCTATAGTAGTAGTTGTGATAATAGTGGCACTATAGTTGTAGTAACGGTGATGGCAGTGGTGGTGGTGGTTGTAGTGGCAGCTGTGGTTGTGTATGTGGTGGTTGTAGTGAGGGTGGTAATTGTCTTCATCACACCATGATCATCATATTATATTTATTTTGAAGACTAATCGTATTGCTGGACAAGATATCCAGGGCTTAAAAATAATACTAAGTTCAAAAACATTACGTATCAATTTAGAAAACCATAGCAAATAGCTGTTTATGTATACATCCCTATATTTTCTTCTCCAAACATCTTGTGGAACTCTAACATCACCTAACAGGTGAAGGTGGGGAGAATGGAAGGAAGAAAACTACAAAAATAATTTTTAAAAAAGAAGAAAAAGAAAAGCTTCTAATACAACAGCAAAAAATACTGAGTTGGGGAAAGATCAAGGAGCTTACTAACATCAGAAAACACTTTCTCAGTCTGCATCAAACCCAAGAGTCTAAGAGACAAAGAGTAATGGCTATTTCCTATAACAGACTTAGATATAAAAAGGGTAATAAGACAGTTCATGCAATGGAATGAGTTTCTTCCCCATCTTATATAACCAAGCATGGCAGCATGGATTAGAGAGGAGTACTGTGGAAGACAGTTTTTCAAACTAATATTCTGAATTATCTTGAAAATATATTTAGGCCTAAAAAGCCAAATATAATTACTATTAACAACAGGTAAATGTTCAAAATTATATTGGTACAAAAATCTTTCATTCAAATATACCAAACCCACTGGATAATCATCCAAACCAGTATTTTGGCAAAGGAATTAAGTCATTATTCTTATGAATAATGTTAAAGAAAAAACTGTGTGAGAATGGCGGTATAGGGTATTCTGCGAATAAATGCAAAAAAAAAAGAAGAATCTGGCAAAGGACGAGAAACAATTTACAATTTACAAACAAAGATAATCCATCCATCCCACATCCTTCACCACCAATCCACTTTGGTGTCCCTCCCACCACGCATCAAATTTTGCCCAGTTTCTCACTTAGAGCCTTACTCAACTTTTTCCCCAATGCTTTGGTCGTTTCCACAAATCAGAACCAATGAGTAGAGCCACAGTACAGCAGAATTATATTAGTAAAGAGCATTATAAACAGCAGGTCTCCACATATTTGTCAAAGAATGTTCTAAGAGTTTTCATTCTGCCCCCCAAATAGGAACATTATATAGATTATAAAATATTAAAGGTATTTAAATCATTGAGTGTTATTATGCCTTCAAAGCAATAGGAACATAGAAATTTACTGAACAAAAGTAATGGAGTGGTAGCAGAACTTGCTCCAAAACCAAGTTGCATCAAATACTAAAAACAGGCCAAGGATACAATCTTTTGTCTACAATCACTCAGTTTTCTGAAGATACTACTAGAAAAATTATACAAAGACAGCAATACGGAAAAAAGAACAGAACTATTGTTTACAATGGATCATCACATTTCTTTGTAGAAGGTCCTAAGAACACTCATCATCTCTTAGTAGATAGGATGCACACCAGAATATCCACCACCAATGTGGAATCTTAAATTCTGGATTACACAGTTCCTAGCTGAGTCTTTGTTTGTGGATGGGACAAAATGAATTTAAAGCATAACAGTATTAATGACCAAAGCATTGGGGAAAAAGGTGAGTAAGGCTCTAAGTGAGAAACTGGGCAAAATTTGATCAAAGTCAGAAATGCAAATGAAAGGAACTTTTCTACATATGTGATTTCCTTCTTAGGTCAAGATCTGCTCAATCTTGAATTGAATTATACTACGTGTAAAGAAAATAAAGGACATAAATACCAAAAAAAAAAAAAGAATCTGGCAAAGGACGAGAAACAATTTACAAGAAAGTAAGGACCGTGCTAGAAAAGCAACAACATGGCAACTATATACCCAAGCCACGAAGGCTGAAATGGGGTGTTCATGGACACAAAGGCAGACAACCCCAAACCATGACTGCTTCAGGGGCCACACTTGTCCAACAACTTTCTCTCTCAACTCATAAACAAAGCACTGCTACAAGCTATAAATGCGTCAGAGACCCAGAAGTTGGAAACCACTCAGACACTGTCAGACAAGAGACCCCTGTACTGCAGTACTAAAAAGGCATGATAGCAAATGCAGAAAAAGCCAGTGTTGGAACATCTGAAACCAGTATTTATATCTTTAAGTACTGACCTAAAAGAAAGGCACATTTAAACAAAAACTGGACAAAACACTAATAGGATTTATTTTAAGAGACAAATCTGATCAGACCATTAACATCAAGATTACCTAAAAATAAAACTAAAAAAAAAAAAAAAAAAAAAACTTCATATAAACAAACCATTAATAAGCTGTTGCTTTTTCTTTGGGGAAAAAAGAACATTATTTATAAATTGTTGCCACATAAAAACTGACCTGATTCAACACTGTCAGACAGTGAAATACACTTAGGCAAGTGGTAAATTAGGAAAGGAAAAAAGTCACTTCACAAACTGGTGGCATCTCATTCTAAGTGTAAGAAATAAATAAAAGTAGCATACCACACAACTAGATTTTGAAAGCTTTATATATAATACTTTTCACCAAGAAAGAAAGGTGGAAAGCTGAATTAAACTTCTATATAATGTGATTAAAATATAAGCTGTTGGTTAATTAATTTTCCCTCATAAAAACATAATTTTAATGAAAAACTCCTGAAATTGGTGAATCAAGAGTTCCTGGTATCAATTATTCACTGTGGAGCCTTAAAAACCATGAAAGAGTCAAGAAATTGGCACACCTAGTAAATACAGGCACTAGGAGAAGTTGAATTGCCTCCGATTCCCTAATTCTGGATGCTACCACCAGCTGAAGATCCTCAGAGACAGACAGCTCACTGATAAACAGGTCACAAGAGGTATACAAAGGGATGTGTAAGCGACTGATCAGAATCTAACTAGCACTATTTCAATCACAGGAATTGGGAGAAAAGAAGTTTTTCAAAGAGAAAAAGTCGATATCCCAAGCACTCTGGGAAATGCATTTCCACACAGGGATTTGCTATCTAGAGGTAGCTGCAGGTTTCATCACACTTGCAAGAGGGGCTGATGGGTGGCTGAATTGGTGGCCTCTGTATTCTCACTGCTTGGCATTAAACACCAAACACAGAGTGAAAGAAAGAGCAGCCATAGAAGGCTGTGTAGACAGAGTGCAGTGGGCTGCACACACAGGAAGGAAGCAGCAGGTCTACCGGGGGGAGCACTAGGGCAGGTGGGGTCAAGAAAGCTTGCCAAAAAGAATGAAGCACAGGACAAGTCTTAAAGGGTGGAAATGGGAGTCCCACGGGGAAAAGAGCCTTCCAGAAAGTACCAGACAGCACAAATGCCTGTGCAAAGCACCTCACCTACAAAGGAAGGGCAGCTAGGATCCAAGGACAAGTTGTGCTGAACTTCTGTTCTCTCACATATCACAAGAGCAAGCACAGTATTCTACAGCTGGAATACAAGCCTTGATTTGCACACATACAAGTTCATCATCCCTTATCCACAATTTCAAAATCAAAATGGCTCCAGAAACAAAGTTTTCTCCAAAAGTTTGTAAGAGGCACATTTGGTAGTAAAACCTACCCTGACGCAAAATTAATTGTATTTATTTACTCACTTACTGGTGACTGTTCCATGTTTTGTCATAAAAACATCAATGTTCTGATTACAGGGTTCTGCCCCAGATATCACAGGGTGCTTCCATACTGACACCTCTTCCACATTACCTTTCTGAAAAAATCTGGATTTTGACAAACATCTGGCCACACGGATTCCAGGTAGGGTATTGTGATGTGATAAAGCTGTCGGGACGGACTTGTTAAGAGCTAACCGTTAAATTTTCGGGTATTTTGCAAGCCAGTTATTTAAAAAGTCATCATCAAAAATTAAATTATGTAAACTTACAATTTAATAAATAAAACCAAAGGTAATAAAAACTTAAA